>NC_049904.1:19895369-20195369 GCF_001411555.2 Juglans regia
CTACCTTAATTTCTCTAAGTGTTTTTAATTAAGTTAATGTTTACGTATTTTCAAATCAGTGTTTTAATCTCCCACTGTTAGATCATTTTGAAGATCCCAAGACGAAGGGACTGGATTAAATACCTAGACCCCTCTCTTTCTCCCTCACTTTTCCCTCCTCTCTCTCTCTCTCCCCCCTCTCCCTCATGTGTACGACGTATGCCTTCCCCCTCTCTCGCCCGATTCATCCATGGCCTAGCTCGACGCCGCCGCACGCCACCTAGCCTCACCGCCACCACCACCGGCGTCCCCTCATGCTGGTGAGCAAGCCAGCTACCTCCAACTGCCCCCACGCGCAGCCTTCCCTCTCCTTTCACGATGAGTAACCGAAATGGGCTTCACCCATTATCTCCTCCTTCCACCGTTGTGCGTAGCCACCCACAGCCACCGAGCACCACCATGTGCTTCTCCTTCCCTCCCCCTTCCGGCTTCACCTAACCCGAGGCCCATAGCCTCCCTCCACTGCATGGGCTCTCTCCCTAACACGCACATGTTCCTTACCCATTTCTCCACCGTGCGCCACTGTGCGCAGCTACCCAGGCCACCGCACCTCCACCACCTCACACCGATGACCACCTCGCTCTAACCCAAGCCACGACAACCTCCCTCTTCCCCTCCGTCGCACGCACTCACGAATCCCATAAATGGGTTTCACACAGGTTAAGGCCACTAATAGCCCTAATGCCGCCGTGCGCCGGTGTTAGCTACACCAAGCACCTACCCTGGCCACCGTGACTCCTCCTCGAGCTCCTACAAGCCAGCCACACTCTCCCTCTGTTTTCCCCATGTTGAGACCCACGACCTTAGCTCCTCCACAACCCACTGTGTCTCCGACAAGTGCCACCTCGGCACCACCACAAGACCACCACTCCAAGACCACGACCCAACCCTCCTACACCTAGAACCGCACCTCTAGCCACCTCCAAAGGCCAAGGCAGCCACTGTGTGTGGCTAACCGCCATTGTACACGGCTAGATATGCCGTGTTATGCCCCTCACTGCTACCACGAGGCCACCATGAGCCCTTCCAAGACCACACCTATCTATCCAAACGCCCAAACAACCACTGTACGTGGGTTAGTCGCCACATACACCCTTTCGGCATCATCAACAGTGACGATCAGCGAACAACGCATGGGTCGATCTCATTGATGGTATAACTCTCTATTCCCTGTTATTTATGTTAGATGTTAATTAGTTGATTAGGTTGTGGACTGTGCTGTTAGTATTTGTGAAGTTCGTTGTATTGTGATGTGCTATGTATGTGAAGTGTTGGGCGTATCTGTGTAGTGCGCTGTGAAGTGTTGGGCATAGTTGGCATGTGTGGTGTAGTGTTGTGGACTATGCTATGTAGTGTTGTGGACTGTGCTGTAATGGTGGCGTGGCATCATGTGGATTGGGAAGAGAGGGTGTACTCTCATGGCGTAGTGTGAGATAAGGAGAGTATATGTAAAATATACCTTCCTGGCGTAGTGTGGATTGGGAAGAGTACACGTTGAGTGTACTCTATGTGGTGTAGCATGTATGAAAGGAGTACACGTGGAGTGTAGTCCATGTGATGGAGTGATGCACCATATGCATGTAAGCCATAGTGGTAATGCGGCATAGTGTGTGAGAAGGGAGTATACGTGGAGTGTACTCCATGAGGCATAGCGACATACGTGTGGCGTGTCGCAGAGATAAGGACAGTTGTGTGATTGATGGGCGTAGAGTGTGGTGAGTAGTATCGGAAACTGTGGAACAGTGTCCCGAGATAGTTATGATGTGGCCTGTAGTCTGAGGTGACATGTGTGGTGCTATTCGACTTATGGCTGGAAGTATGGGTGAAGTAGCAGAACGAGTGTAAGAGTGCGCAGTGGAAGAGTGACTGGGGAATGTCACGTAGTGACATGACTATTGGCAGCCGTGCTTTTGATGGGTGATGCGTTAGTTTTGGAGTAGCGTAGAGAAACATGACGAGATGTCACGATGCGACAGGAGTACATGAGGGACTGTACTCGTGATGAGTTAGGAGCTGGTGTAGAAATGACGTAGCGGTATGTCGGGTGACATGACACGGTCACGGTATAGCTTGGGAGTAGTCTCTAGTTATATGATGTGACATAAGGCATAATTGTGAATAGAGTCTTGTCGTGCTAAGTGTTGGGATGAACTGTCAAAAAGGACAGGTAGCATGAAGAGTCAGGCTAGCCGAGTTAAGAGAAGGTTGGTATCGGAGTATGGTGCTTGTTTACACAAGCAGGTGATCAACGTGTTATATGTTGATCTTAGGTGATAAAGGGGTAAGGTACATGTGTAATTTGGTGAGACACATGTGCTAGATGGATTCACCATATATAATAGGTAATCTATTCTAAGCATAGTTACACGGTGCTTAAGCCTCAGAGTTGGCTTAGAACCGTGTGGCTTGTATGGATGGGAATGAGGATTTAGTGTGAGCTAAGGTGCATGAAGATAGTGACGGGTGTATTGTCTAGGATTGTGATGCATGATTCCATCGGTCGGAATCATGCGTCGGAATGTGGTTAGTAAGAAGAGTAAGATGAAGGTCCTAGTGTCTTAATCCTAAGGTGAATCATGAGTTCACTTTAGTGGATGAGCACTCGACGCAAGACCTTGAGTTGGACGATGTGGTGACCGTAAGTAGATCCTGAAGGTTTTAGCGTAGTAAAAGGCATGTAAGTGCACGAGACAGAATGAAAGTGTTTTCAAATGAAGTATAGCTCTACTTATAGTTTAAGTTGCTTATGCACTAGATAGAGAATGACGTTAAGGTTATGTGTATGCATGTAAATTGCCAGCTGACACGCACATGAATGGACTGCATGATATTCAAGTAGCATGGAGTCCAGGTAAGTATTACATTCATACTCTTCTAGAGTTTTCCAAACTATATGAAAATGAAAACGGAACGCTTTCCATTACGATGCCTTACGAAACGACACGAAATATGTTTTTACGAAAGCGTGTTCAGTGTTCAAAGGTATAAGTATGTAAGGCCCCTCCTTGGCAGCCCCTTTTTACACAACCAATGTATTAATTGTACGTATGTGAATGGATGACTATATGCAGTATCTATTATATGTATTTTTCCAAGAAAAGAAAAGAAATGTGGTGGCCTGTGCCTCGAGCTTTAAACTGATGCTTTGACTTACGCAAAGAAAGTGTTTTAAAGGGTCCCCATGAACTGATGTTAAAACATCCCTATGAACTGATACTTTAAGGATGCCATGAAAGATGATGTTTAAGCTTTTGCTTTTAAAATAATGATTTTCGATGAATGAACTATTAAATGAAAATGACTGAAAAGGAAATGACTGAACTAAACTAAAAAGAAAAGACTGAATGAAATGAATTTTTACTGTATGAAAATACGTAACGACCATATGAATGAATGGAAAGGGTACCAATGAATGGATAGATTGCAATGCCGGATAAGTAGTACTAGAAGTGCACCCAGTGCTGCCCCCCATGAAAGGGATTTCCAACCCGTGGCCAGGGTGGAGTCCGGGTCCAAAGGAAGACCGCTAACCCCAACACACGGGCCATAACAGTGTGTACCGACTAATGAAAGTGATAAGAAAGAATGTATGAAGGCATGAACTCTTTAGGAAATTAATTCTTGAAGAAATGAAGGCACTGACAGGAGAAACGTTTTATGAAAAGAAAGCTCATTTTAAAAGAAAAATCTCGTCCAGTGATGTTTCCAAAAGAACGTATGTATGCATGTACGTATGGTATGTATAGAATGATGAATGCATGAATGAAAACCTATGTTGTTATATTTTAATTGTATGAAGTAATGCTTACGAGTTATTGACTCATTTTAATTTTTATGCATGCCCCTCCCCCCACAGGAACTGAATGAAGTACGCGTCAGGACGAACATGGCCCATGGGGAAGAGCACGAAAGTTTAGGCAAGAGAGTTTAAATTTATGAGGCCTTTTTATTGTAAAAATTAATGTTTTCCGTTGTAAACCTCTTTTATTCGTAAAGTACATTTTATTTTATAACGTAGAGTCTTGCACCCTAGGTATGGAAGTAAAAAGTTTTAAATCGAACGGTAATTTCCGTCGTCCTTTCTAAAATCATTTTATAAAAAGTCTTCTACAAGGACGGGTGTTACAATGGCATAGCTAAATCCACGCGGTACAAGATGTCAAAGAAGTAAATTAGACGTCATGGCCGTGGGCACAAATTTCATGTGGCACGATATAGAAGATTTGCATGCCAACAACAACAAATTAACAGAAGAGGCGTCGGCAAAATTTTTCCGTGCTCATGCTTCTAAGTCATTTATGGTGGTTAATGAGATGAGACTTTAGGATGGAATGCTATTATCATCTTCGGAAGAAGTTCATGAAGGGGCGGTAGGTACTTTGAGCAAGTCTTGGCACATAAACAGGTTCATTCTCTTCTTGATCTATCTTCTATAGTTAGTAAAACCATTTCTGAGTGTGATAATGATATGATATATCAGCTCCCTTCAATCCAAGTTATTAAAGATGCACTTTTTACATCCCTGTGAATAATAGTCTTGGCCCAGATGGATTTGGGTCAGGTTTTTTCAAGCTTGTTGGAGTATTGTGGAGAGGGATTTTGTTTGTTTGTGCATGATTTTTTTCAAGGAGCGGAATTGCCTTGTTTTTTTTTTCTGCATCAGCTCTTGTACTTATTCCAAAGGTTGAAAACCCTATGACCTTTTATATGTTTAGGCTGATTAGTTTATGTTCTGTGTTTTATAAAGTGTGCTCCAATATTCTTGTAGATCGTTTGGCTACCATTTTGCCGTGCATTATATCCCAAGAACAAGGTGCTTTTATTAAAGAAAATAGTATATTTGAGAATATTAGTCTTACTCAGGAGATGGTCCATTGTATTAACAAATTTGTGAGGGATGGAAATATTATCCTTAAAATTGATATGGCTAAAGTTTATGATAGTGTTGATTGAGAGTTTTCGTTCCATGTGTTGGAGGGTTTTGGTTTTTCTGAGGTGGTGTGTGATTGAGCTTCATTATTGTATATTTTATTCACCTAAAACCAATAAATTTTTAATTATTTAATTATTTAATTATTAGTTTTAGATGGAAAAATAATTAAGAGGGATAAATCTGAGTTATGATTTAAACTAATTAGTGGAATAGTTTATGCTTGATTTTAATACTTGTGATTTAATTTGATAATGTTTCTTCACATGCACATGCAATAGGGCTGGGCTCCGACTCCGACGGAGTCGGAATGCTCGTTTCTGACTTCCGCTCGACCTGTCGCTCGAGCAGAAATCTTCCAGAAAGGTTCGCTCGACTTCCGCTCGACATGTCGCTTGAGCCAATGTTCAATACAACGTGTGCTCGACTTGCGCTCGACACCTCGCTCGAGCGCAAGTGTTCAGTAAAAAAAATTTCGGAGTCAGAATCGGAGCTTCTTGGAGCTCCGACTCCGACTCCGACTCCGACTCCGAATAGATATTCGGAACTACTCTGCATTCCGACTCCGAATTCCGATGACTTCAAAGAAGTCGGAGTCGGAGTCAGAGCGGAAGTCGGACGGAGTCAGAATTTTCAAAATTTTGCACACCCCTAACATGCAATACACCTTTAATATTTTTCATTTTGTTTTTGTCTAGTTTTATTTTTGTCTTTATTTATTTTATTTTTGTTTATCTAGTTTTATTTTTGTTTTTATTTATTTATTCAGTTTTTTTGTTTGTTTAGTTCTATTTTTGTTTGTCTTGCAGCTAATCTAACACACGGGAGCACCACCAGCAACGGTGCACCTCCACGGTTGCTCCAACACCACCCGTGAGCCATGCATGCACCATTGCGCAACTGCAGCCCTGGTAGCACCTCCACGTAAAAGCTACATCACCACAAAGCAACCTCCTCCACACGGCCTCCACCCGTTGCCTACCACCAACTCACACGAAGCCATCGCCACCACCTTTCCTCCACGATGCATTGCATGCACACATCCTTTGCCCAGTCCATCCACTGCCGCAACACTTCCAACAGTTCACAACCTCTGTGCAATCCACAAGCTTGGCCAAAAACCACAGTGCACCTCCTCCCATTGAAGCTCCATGCACAGCACAACTGCACCTGTCCACCAGCCTTGAACCACCTTGCTTGCAGCGAACTCCTCCTCCACATGAAAACATCCGATGCGTTGCACCGCGTACACAACCGGACAACCGTGAGCCAGCTGTGAGTTTCTCCTCTTTTTTTCTGCCCTAAAACAGAGTATTTCATTTTCCTCCGTGAGTCGCTACGCCTTCCATGAGCTTCTACACCTTCTGCCCACTGATACGTGGTGAGGACGTCGCTAACTCAAGAACCACCCAGTTGTCCATGAGCTCCACCTTCCGCAGCCCCACGTTGCATGCATGAAGCAGAAACTCCTCTCGAGCTCGCCACTGTTGCCAAAACAATTAGCCCTCAGTTTATCTCCCTACGTAAACTGATGAAAAGGATCCGAGTGAGATGATGCTGAGTTGTCTGCATGTTAACTGCGCTGAAATACCTTGAGGTGACAGATCTTTCCTTAATTGGGACAGTTTTGGGCACTCAATATTTTATCCATAACTTTGACTACGTGTATCAGAACTGCACATATAACCCCAATTTGGAAAGCTTTTTTCAGCACGCAAGTTGTGGGCACCAAGCTATGCTCAATCATTTATTTTTCCTTGCACCTTTAATTTCTGTTTATTTAAATTACTGTCATTTATTTTTCTTGCACTTTTAATTCCGTTATTTAAATTAATGTCATTTATTTTCTTGCAACTTCAATTCCTGCTATTTAAATTAATGTAATTTATTTTTCTTTGTCCTTTAAATTTCAGTCTATTAATTTTAGCAATTTTAATTTACTTTCTTACATTTTAATTCCTTACTTTTTATCGCTGCACTCAAATCCAACAAAGATGAATCTGGTTCACTACTAGTAAATTTTCATTTTCATTGCACTCCTCAATTCATTGTACATATCAACTCTTTTATTTTTTATTTTCTCTTTATAAATATTTTCACCATTTCACATGAGTTTGATTTTTAAGCACCTTTCCAAAGGAGACAATCTAGGAATTTAATTCTAATTATTACGCTACACTCTCCTGCACTTGGGATAACCTTTGTACTGCTCATTTTTTAATGATTGAAGGTTTTGGCTTCGTTGTCAGGGGAATAGTTGCTTGGCATAAATCTAAACTTGTGATTTTATTTTAATTTTTTTATTCGTTGTCCTCCTTATTAATAAAAAAAAAACATTTTCGCCTACAACTCTGTCACTTGAATCTTCTCTTTACTATTTGGACTGATGTTTCATGCACTGAAAGTAGTTTACACAACTTAGAGATAATACCCTTTCTGTCTCTTCTACAAGCGACAGCTCTGAAACCGAACAAGCCACGGTTGCACCTACACCACGCACGCTTAGAGATTATTTGTAGCCCACTCACACCTCTACACTTTCATGCATCGTGTTACCTAATGATGCACCTAATTTCTCTTTAAAGCATGACATGATGTCTGTAATACCTCAGTTCCACGGGATGGATTCTGAGAGTCCTTACCAACACCTGTCGGATTTTGAGCTGGCTTGCACGAGTTTCATCAATAGGACCAATACTGATGAATACAATAGACTTCATTTATTTCCTTTCTCTCTAAAGGACAAAGCAAAATTTTGGTTTAATTCTTTGAGGTCTAATTCTATTTCTAACTAGTCTGATATGCAACATGAAGTTTTATAGAAATTCTTCATTTTTAATAGAATTGAGTTGATATAAGAGAAAATCAGCCAGTTCAATCAAAGACCCGACAAAACTTTTCAGAACAGCTGGGAAAGATTTAAGGATTTGATAAATATCTGCCCACATCACAATTTTGAATCCTGGAGGTTGGAGAATTATTTTTACACCAGTCTCACTCCAGAATGCAAGCAATTTGTCCAAACCATATGCAACGGAGAATTCTTTAGCAAGGAATCTAATGAAGCACTATCATTTTTTGACTATCTTGCCGGAAGTGCCCAACAATGAAACACTCAGACTGATCGAGTTTCATCGACTACACAGCCACTAAGGGCAATTGCCGGTGGAGGTAGATATGAGCTAAAGGAGGACACTGATGTTGAAGTTCGAATAGTTGCATTAACCAGAAGTTTGGAGGTCATGGAAATGGAAAAAGTAAAGGTCGTGAAAGTTGTAGAGGCTTGCTCTTTATGCGCTGATTCAAACCACAAGACCCAATGCTGCCCAATCATGCCAGTATTTCAAGAGAATGGGCCTGAACAGATGCAATTAGCTAACTGGGTCAACAGAGCACAAAATCAACCTTTCTCAAATACATAAAATCCTGGGTGAAGGAATCACCCAAATTTCTCATGGAGGAATGATTAGCCAAGCCAGTCTCCACCATATTCTGAGCAGGCATTTCATCAGGTTGTTCCTCACCTCCAGTAGCAACCATATCAGATTCTTCAAAGCTATCCTTTTGCAGCACCTCCTGGATTTCAGTCTCATGCCACTGCACACTGCAAAGAGTTCTCAGCTTCAATCATCTGCGAAGAAGTCTCTAGACGACAGATGGCACAGATGACCAGTACGCTTAAGCAATTCATGCAGAACCAAGCCACCACAAATAATCAAAACCCTCAGGCCATAAATGAATTGTGAGGCACCATAAGTAAGATGAATGCACCACTGAGAACTTTGGAGAGAGGGAAGTTTCTGGCACAGTCTCAACCTAATCCTCAAGTGTATAGGCAACAACCACATGTACATAATGTCTCAGGGGATGTTATTGAGACAACAAAGGCCGTTCTTACTTTCGGAAGTGGAAAGGAAGTCCCCCAACCAAAAATGATAATGGATAGACAAGAAGTTGCCCTTACACCTGAAGATGTAACGGAGCCTGAAGAAGTTGAAAAGGAAGCAGAGGTGGTGAGACCGGAGTCGAAGAAGCTTGAAATTGCCCAAGCTGAAACAAGTTGAGGGTACCAACCTGTGGTTCCCTATCCTCAAAGATTGACAGCTGGCCAAAAGAATAAATATCACACTAAGATCCATGAAATCTTCAAACAAGTGAGGATTAATATTCCACTATTGGAAGCCATACAACAAGTTCATTCATATGCAAAATTACTGAAGGACTTATGCACAGTGAAGATGAAGCTTAATGTAAAAAAGAAAGCTTTCCTAACAGAACAAGTCTGTGCATTGATAATGAACGAGACTCCTCAAAAGTTTGGTAATCCCAACTCTTCCAGCATTTCCATTATGATTGGTGAGTCACACATTGAGAGAGCTTTACTTGATTTGGAGAGTAGTGTGAACTTTCTACCGTTCTCGGTATATGAGCAGCTAGGACTGGGGGAGCTGAGAAAGACCTCCATCATGCTACAGTTGGCTCATGCAAGGTGGATGGAAAATGTCAAGTGGTTCAATACTGCAATTCCAACTATCTTATGTGGCATTCGTACTGTAAAAATCGCAATTCCATTTAGTAAGGCACCGAGTGAACAAATGGGAATTGTAGAGTGGAAGCAAAATGTCAAGCGATACAAAAGAAAATATATTCCACTATAAAATGAAAACCAACTTTGGATTGCTCTTCTGATTCCATACTATCGTCCTCTCTTCATTTTTGGATTTCCATTTTTCGCTACTATGGTAGCGAAGTTCTTGGTATGACTATGGTAGCAAAACATTCAACACATGAACAACCATGACCCATAAAGAAAGATAAAAAACAGTAGAGAGAAAGCAAAACCTCCGTATTCAAAAGAGAGACCCTCTCACTACCGGAGGAAACAATTGAATTTGAGGTCCAATCCAAGTGCTGCTTCTTGCCTATCAAAGAAGGAGGATGTGTGTTCCATGGGAAGTGATGGTGCGTCAGAAAGAAAGTGGTTGGTAGAGTGAATGAGGTCAAAACCACTCGGGGACAAAGATCTTCATTAGCTAATAGTTTTTAACCAACCTTTTGGATCTAAGATAGTGTCTTGGATGAACAAACATAAAATACAATGGTTTTTTTTTAGTACATGTAGATATTATTTCAGAGAATTTTCAGATGACACCCCCACCAAACTACTTCGGAACCTAAAGAGAAGTGAGAAATGAGAATCCAACCCTCCCCACGTAAATCCAAAAGATACCAAACATGGCGCGTGATTTTCTTATAGAAGATATATTCTTCTATCCTCTCTCTGTGGTCGAGTGAGAGCGTTTCCTTAAATTTGAATAATCTGTTAGTCCTAGACTCCAAATGCTCTAATGTTGTCACATCTTTCGCGATAAGCTCTATGCAAACTCTCTCAAGTATGGGTTCATGTTCGGCTGAGAGTCTGCCTGCAAGGAGCTCGGTGACTTGATTGAAAAGGTTCACCGCGGAAACACTGATTCTGTTACTTCTTTTTCTTTGCTTGAAAAACAGATTGACTGGTGCATAGCATAGCAATTGCATACACCTCCTTTAGCTCGCCTTTTCTTATTAAATCCCAAAACTCAGTCACCGACATACAAATTACCAACTCCCCTCTCTTTATCTCCCTCAAAGTCACGAATTTTCATCACATTTTGACATGGGTATGTGAAGTCTTTGAGTTTGATTGAGGATTATTGGTGTCTTCCAAGGCTTCTTTTGGGTTACCCTTTACAAAGGGGGATCTGGGTGTGGTAGAACACGGATGTTATATGCAATTTCTCTCCAAATCTGTGTTCTGGGGTACTGTAATCTTATCTGGTTGTCAGTGATTTCGACAACAAATGCGGAGTGAATGCATATATTAAATAGAAATAGATTTATGTGTTGAATAATTTAAAGTTAAACTAATCGTTACATCTTCTATTTGTACACACACACACTATTTTCTAGATATGTATTTGAATTTTAAGATATATCAAGTATATGTATTCTTTTCAAGATATGAGAAATCGAAAAAACTAACGGGAAAGAGATCTACCATTGGCACATTTGTTTTTTGGATTAGATTAATAGTTTTAAGTTTGTGACTATTTCTATTCGTTAGTAAAACTAAAAATGGAAAATTCTAGACTAGAATGTCATAGAAGACGAATGATTATAAATGATTTGTGCCACTACTATTGATAAAATAGTTATAAGTTATTTAATTTATAACTTAAATAAATTAATTGTTTTAAGTTTGTGACTATTTCTATTCTTCAGTAAAATTAAAAATGAAAATGCTAGACTAGCACGTCGCAGAAGACGAAGGATTATAAATTATATAGGAAGTGGAGGAAGAATGTGTCGTGATGGTAAACAAAGTAGTGAGAATATAAGTGATGACATAGTCGTGCAACGTTGAAGACGAAGATGATATAGGAAGTGCAACAAGAATGTGTGTTGATGGTGACCGAAGCAGAGATATTGCAATAGATGAATATCTAAATATATATCTATAAAATCCAACATAAATAACGGTCTGCGCATTGCGCGGGTTATAGGCTCAAAAATATAAAGTTTGGGATACACCCATGTGATGCATCTGCAAATTTGTTGACTAATCATACACAGGTGTTGTCTCCATTTTGTGACACGTGTGTAGACGATGCACATAAATGAATCGATTTTGTAATTTGAATAATACTAGATATAGTTATAAATTGTGCCATATTCTTATTTTGAAAAAAAAAAGTTTACTACTAAAAAAATTATTTTTTTACATAGGTCTCATATTTATTCATTTTTTTAAGAAAAGATTACACGATGGGCACTCCGTGATTGCAAATATTATTTCTGTTATAATTTATCCAAAGAAATAGAAAAAAATGAAACAAAAAGATACAAAAGGTTCATGCTTTACATAAAAAGAGAAAGAAAAAGAGAAAAAGGGTACCTCTAATTAGTTGCGTTTTAAAATGAATCTCATTGCAAAAATTGCTTCTACATGGATTACTTAAACTTTTAATTACAATTTTATTTACAAGACTCATTTTATTAGTTTTCTTTTGAATTTCAAATTTTGAATTTCAAATTTCATGATTTTCAGCATATCAATAATTGACATGTGGAGAAGTAAGTTTTTTGTAAGTTTTTCTTAAGTAAATTTAGCATTTTCCTTCTTTTTTACGTAACTCATAAGAGTTTCGTCTGCTTTGCATATTTTTCTTGGAATTAAGAAGCTAGAATTATTCTTTGGTTTTGTCATTCTTTTTATTTGGTTTAAAAGTAGGTGAGGATGGATTGGGCTAAATAATGACCACAACCCAATGCAAGATTCCTAAAGCCCAGATAGCTGTAATAAATCCTAGCCAATGAAAGGAGAAAACATCTTCTATTCTTCTGAAAGGAAAAAGACCACAAAAGTTAGAAAGTAGAGGATTAACACCCAACAACGATAGACTACTGAGACTACTACATGAAATAGACACAACTACAAGATGGAGGGTATAATACCAAGCAGGGGTGGTAATATGTGACACGATCTATTAACCTAATATGAACATGATACGAGCGAGTTTGAATTTAGTCTTAACGGGTTTGAGTCAAAACAAGTTGACTCATGAAGACACAACTGCTTAACGGGTTGATAACGGGGTCAATCTTGCGGAAGTTATAGCCCTACGAAGAGGGCTTGAGCATTGTAAAAGATTGGGGCTTAATAATATAATTATTGAAATGGACTCACTTTTGGTTGTTAAATTGGTTCAGAAAGGAAGTTATAGTCTTTGGTACTTAGAGGATTTTTGGAAAGACATTTTGAATATGTTGGCAGAGATGAATTTTTCCATTAAGCATATCTATCAGGAAGGGAATAAGGCTGCAGATTTTTTTGTGCGGCTGGGCAGTAATGGGGTCTCTCATAAGTGGTTCGGGCAGATGGAAGTTCCTCATCTATTAAGAGGTATACTTAAAACATATTCATGTGGGTTGGCTTATCTCAGGAAGTGCGGATGTCTTTAGCATGGGTAATACATTTTAGGAAGGACGGTATGCGTGTTAGTTGCATAAGTTTTTTATATTGTCCGGTTGAAACCTTTATATAGGCATGTTTAATTTGTTTTGGTACAGGTATAGGCTTGGTTATATTGTTTGAATTGTTTTGGTATCTGGTGCTTGGGGCTTAATTAGTCGTTCATATTATTGTAAAACCCGAGTACATTGATTGTTACCACGGTATTCATCCGCCACAAGTGACTACTTACTCTTTAATATATATAAAAAAAAATAAACTTGGGTGGAGGTCACTATTGGACAGGTGATTACTCACTCTTTAATATATATAAAAAAAATAAAAAATTCTATTTTGATTTGTTATAACTCGTTATGACACGTTAAGAAAGTTAAAGTTACAAATATACCATTATACCTAAAAGTAAAATTGTTGGGATTTTAATTTTGATATTTTTATTGTTTGAATTGTAATTTTGGACTTGTAGTTAGTTTTATATTTTTTTTATAGATATTATGATTTTAATATTTATATAAAATTATGCTATACTTAATTAGGTTAAACAGGTTAATTTCGGGTTTGTTCGACTTATTTACATAAACGGGTTGAAACGGGTTAGGTCGTGTTGTGTTAAAATATTTATTAGTATTCACTAACAGATCAAAACGGGTCATGTTGTGTTAACCTATTGTATTAATGGGTTAAGTTAGGATTTGAGATTTTGACACGATAAGTTTAACGGGTCGTGTTCGGGTTGACGCATATAATATAATATACATGCCAAGACACGATACGAAGTCAACCTGTTAACACGATTTGACACTTCTAAATTACTAGGAGTGTTGGATCTATAAAGAAATTTATTTCTCTGGTTTAATTTGATATGTCATATCCACTTTATAATAAAAAAAAATATTTTATTATGTAACATATCATATAAACTATATCATTTTATAAATTTTTAAATTTTTTTATAAGATTTTTTAATAAATCAAGCATTTTTCATAATCAAAAGACTCAGTAACAGAAAAAATGATCCAAACTAGTTTACCAAAGACTGTATAAATGTGTAAGAGTGGCATTGGGAAAACTCCCTCCCTATTATAAGACTATGCTAAGAGTTAGTTTGGGAACACATATATTCTCAAATATTTTCATATATTTCCTCTCAAACATCATTCAAATGCAAAATATTTTTCAATTTCAAATTTTTATTTCTTTCATCTAATCATTATCTAACTATTACAATTTTCACAAACTTCCAAACAAAATACAAAAAGAAATACTACTTTTTCAAATTTCAAAATAATAATAATATTAATAACTATATTAATTATATATATATATCACTACAAGAAAAACAAGTATTTGTAACAGATTATTTGCGACGAGAATAACTATTTGTGATGAAAACGTACTCCTTTTAGTAGAAAATAATCATTTTTGCAAGAAATAGCTGCCCACAAATAAGCAATTTTTTGTTCAATTTTTTTTCTCATTTCCCAAAACTTAACTAAACATCATAACTGAAAATCATTTTATTACTATTCATAAATAATTTTATTACTATTTATAGATATTTTGAAATATTCTAAGTGTCCAAACTAGGCCTAAGTGTCGACTTTATTTATGTTTTAGATGAGCACGACTTTTTTATCCAGTTTGATTTAAAATATCGCATTTATTGTCCAAGCTTCAACTATTGCTAGGAACATTTACATTATTGTAATAGAAAGGTTCATTTGCCGGTTGGCTTGTCGTTTGCAACAAACTAGCAAGAAACTTGATGAAGCTTATTAATGTGAGGCCGACGTTTTAGGTTGATGATAACGAAGCTGAAATTATGTTTGAAGTAGCTTTATTGTGCACTAATGTATCTCCATCGCTTAGGCCGGTCGTGTATGTATGAAGTTAATTTATGTTTAAACTAGCTTTATGGAAGGATAAATGACTGTTTTGGACCTAACCCCAGTGGCAAACATTAGTATAGTGAAGATCTGAGGCTTAAGGCCATGCGAGACCTCCACTAATAGATGAAAAATTAGAATTTTTGGGTTGTCCTATTTTTAAAACTTGGTTGCCTAGTGTAAACAGAGGGGCTATATATAGCCCCCCTCCCTTTAGATGATTGGTACAAATAGAGTCTCTCTCACATGCGTGTATCTCTCTAATCTCGACATTTGAGCAGTGGAATATGTGAGTGTTGTTGTAGTTTTACCACGTGATACATTCCACCATCAATGATGACGATTTCAGGCAAACAACTATGATGGAGAAGTTTGTGGAACATCTTGACTAGATCTGCGATTTGGTAATATCACTTCCTCTGTGTATTCTGATCTAGTTTTTGTAGCACCTAGATTTACAAGAGATAGATGACACGATACATTTATAAGATTAATTGACAGAAAAAGTTGTCGTTTGGGGATAAAATGACAACTTCGATAGTTCCATGACAATATTGCAAAAGAACTAACAATTTATGGTGTAAATTGTAATTTTGTCTGAAAACAATGAAGCATAACGCCTAAACCCAAACATAAGAGGCACAAACATGAGGGAGTTGTAAGCAAACTTGACACTCAACTTAGCCTCTTCTACTATCTGGTACAAACTTTAATTTGACCTGATTGAGTTTCGCTGAAACATCTTTTATGTCAATTCTTTGTGTAGGTGACTCTGCACAACAATCCAAAGCCAATCTCATAACTGAAGATATGCAGTCCTCCATGGCAGCATGTTCTTTCTCATTTCTCAACAAATTGGCATCAATAATATCGAGTATTGAAGAGAGTAGTGATTCATCCACCCAATGCTTCAAGGTCAATTCTCCAATAAACAAGCTATCTGTAGGCTTCTTTCTTGTGAAAGTTTCCATTAGTAAAATTCCATAACTGTACACATCACCTCTTGTAGAAACAACTCCTTCTAATCCATACTCTGTGGAAAACATTCTAACTCATCATATATACTTTCTTATTTTATAATAGTGAACAAACAAATCTGGAAAAAAAAAAACTAGCACTTGTAGATCAAGACTCAATATATATATATATATATATATATATATACTCTGGACTCAAGATATTTAATTGCCTGTGAATGAGTTAAAGCATGAACTACAATTTGAAATGGAAAAGGTTTGAAATTTACCTGGTGCCATGTACCCAAAAGTAGCAAGAGTCATGGTATGCATCATAGAGTCCCTATCATCTAAGAGTTTGGCCATGCCAAAATCAGCAACATGTGCAACCATTTCTTCATCTAATAAGACATTGCTAGGCTTCAAATCACAATGAATAATTGCTGTTGAATAACCATGATGAAGGTATTCTAATGCTGATGCGATATCAATCATGATATTTAGCCTTTGTAAGATATTCAGATAGTGATCTTGAGAGTGCAACCATTTCTCTAAGTTTCCATTAGGCATGTATTCTAATACAAGGGCTTTGAAGTCAATATTGCTACAAATGGTGATGATTTTGACAAGATTTCGATGACGAATATTTCGTAGCACCTCACACTCTGCATCAAAACTTCTGAATGCCCCTTTCACTTGCAAGTTCATAATTTTGATTGCAATATTCATCCCATCTGAAAGTGTTCCTTGGTATACTGACCCAAAACTTCCTTCACCAAGTAAATTATTAGAGTTGAATCCATTCGTTGCTTGTACAAGTTGTTGGTGAGAAATTCTTCTCCATGTAACTAGAGGGAACAAGTCTGCTTGAGCATGAGATTTTGGATTCCTCTTTTTCCATCTTTTCCAAGTAAATGCAAGGGTCAGTGCAAGCATTATAAACCCAATTGCTGGCAATACATACCTTAGCATATGTGACCATGTTGTCTTTTTTTTTCGAGGATCACCTTCTTTACATGGGGGAACTTTCAATCGAGTTGCACCACAAAGTGCGTTGTTTGACATAAATGATGCAGCTGAGAAATTTAGAAATGGTCCACTTGTGGGAATTTCTCCTTGTAGTTTATTGAATGAGAGATTTAGATATTTAAGGTAATGGAGTCGTTCTAAGGACTTGGGAATTTCTCCAGATAAATTGTTATCGGAAAGATCCAAGAACTCCAAGCTTACCAATTCACCAAAAGATACAGGAATTGAGCCTTGTAGTCGATTTATTGACAAGGAGAGATTAGCCAAATCTTTGAGACCACCAATTGTTTTGGGGATATCACCTGATAGTTGATTTCTTGACAAATTCAATATCCTCAAGACCTTCATTTTCTCAATCTCAGATGAAAGAGAGCCACTTAAAGAATTGGATGAGAAGTCAACCTCCAATAGATCTGTAAGCCTCCACAAGCTTAATGGAATCACAGAAGTTAATTGATTGAAGCCTAAGTAGAGAGCTCTTAGTGAAGTCATATTATCTATGCATCTAGGAATGTGTCCAGACAGATCATTACCAACTAAAAGTAATCGAAACAAGCTCCTTAGATAACATAGTTCTGGTGGTATGGTTCCTTTTAGTCTATTACCATCAAGGCCCAAACTTTGAAGCTTGCGCAAACTTCCTATTGTGGTTGGAACAAGTCCCCTCAATTTGTTGCTGGATAAGGTCAACGTAGTCAAACCACTTAAATTCCCGATCTCTATTGGAATGCTACCCTTAAGTTTGCAATTATCTAGGCGAAGTGTTTGAAGAGAAAGAGAGAGGTTTCCAATGGACCTGGGAAGGAAGCCGTTCAAGTGATTTTTGCTCAAAGCTAAATCAACGAGATTTATACAACTTGACAAATAGGAGAAAATACTCAATTCTGGAGATTCAACCGTCAAATCATTAACTTCTAAGTTGAGCCACTGGAGGAATCTTAAATTTCCAAGCGATTTTGGAATTAAGCCCGAGAATGAGTTCACAGATAAGTCTATGTCAAGGAGCTGTGAAGCATTAGAGATAGAGTAGGGAATTTTTCCACTCAATTTATTTGACCCAAGAAAAAGTCTTTGAAGATTTGGAAGGAAGAGACCCATATTTGATGGAAGATGGCCTGATAGGTTATTTAACGCCATTCCAATCCAGCTTAATGTTGAGATATTGAAGATCCCAAATGGAATTGTGCCAAAAAAACCATTGGCTCCAATACCGAAAAACACTAGATTTTGTAGATTACCAATTTGATTTGGTATTAAACCTGTCACAATAAGAACAGTCATTTGTATTTTCTATTCAAGATGATGAAGAAGATATAATGAACCTAGAATACTCATTAGCAGTAAGAAAATAACCATGACCTCAAATATCATGCATGGGGTTGGGCTGGCACATTTCAGGTTGAATTCTAGCTCCTCTACCAGTTCAAATTATACCATGGAGGTGTCACAAATAGTTATAAATGTTTCTGGGTCCTCTTGTGATTTTGTTACTAGACTTGTTGAAATCTTCTAGTTTCAATATATTTAGAACAAAGTATTTGTACTTCAAATTGAAATTTATTGTTCAATTAGAGATGATCATAGAACATGTATACTAAATCAATAATGGTCGATGTAATTTACTTATATAAGACTATATAAGCATGCCTTCAAAGTATAATCAGAGAACATGTCTGCTAAATCAATAGTCTTATCTGTGTAATTGACTCAAATAAGACTTAGAATATGTACCTTCAAAGTTGTTGTAGGTAAGGTCTAACTCCATAAGCATGGTTAAGTTTCCTATTTTTGCGGGTAGTCTTCCTGAAAATTTATTAGTCAATAAATATAGAATTTGCTATTGTTTGTATTTGAACAAAAAGGATAACTATATATTGGAGGTTGATAGTTGACTAAACATACCTTCAAAGTTGTTGTCACCAAGGTATAGCATTGTAAGCAAAGTTAAATTCCCTATTTCTAGGGGTAGTTTTCCTGTAAATTTATTAGTCAATAAATATAGAATTTGCTAATGTTAGTATTTGAACAAAAAGGATAACTATATATTGGAGGTTGATAGCCGACTAAACATACCTTCAAAATTGTTGTCTTCAAGGTATAGCTCTTTAAGCATAGTTAAATTCCCTATTTTCGGGAGTTCACCTGACAATTGATTACTAGAAATAGAAAGATACTGTAGATTGGGAAGATGATCAAACATATGTGTAGATAGTCCACCATATAGCATATTGTCGCCAAGTTCAATGGCTTGTAGTGAAGATATGTTGAAGAAAATGGAGGACATCAGTCCTAAAAGCTTGTTTGCTCCAAGATAAATTTCTTGCAAGGAAGATATGTTGAAGATAGAGGAAGGTATGGTGCCTGAAAGCAGATTTTGTCCAAGGCTAATAACTTGCAATGAAGATATGTTAGGCAGAGATGGTGGAATAGTACCTGTGAAATTGTTAGTGTTAAGATACAATATTCGAAGTTTAGTTAGCAATCCCATTTGTGATGGAATTGCTCCATTGAATTCATTGTTTCCAAAGTCTAAGAATTTCAAATGAGTAAGATGAGACAACTCAATTGGGATTGAGCCATGAAAACTATTGTTTTGGATGCTTAGGCTCACAAGAAATGAAAGGTTTCCGATATGCTGAGGAATGGTACCTACAAGGCCCATGAAAGAAAGGTTTAAGACCCTGACTCGGTAATGTCTAGAACCACAGATGACACCTACCCAATTGCAAACAGAAGTATTAGTAGACCAGTTTTTCGTCAAATGATTTCGGGGATCAAAAGAAATATGAGCCTTCAAGGCAAGAAGAGCAGATTGATCCGTGGTAATGTTGGGAGTTGCTGCCAAGGCAATGCTAAACCCACACACAAAATAAAGCATCAGGAAACTTGTTGGGGCAGCCATGTGAAGTGCATGTCGGTTTAGGCACTCAAATTGAGGATTAACAAGTGAGACAGATGTTTAAAAGATATTGCAGACAAAGAGGGAGGGAGGGAGGGAGAGGGTGGTTTGCGCGTTGTTGCCATCATTGACTTGTGCGGTAAAGTTAACGTGGAAAGACCGCCAATTCTAGAAAACTTTTTTCCAAACTCCAATCAGGCTTGTACTCTACAAGCAAGCATCTAAAAGCAAGACTTCAGAAAGTTAATGATGTGACGTTAGATGATTAGAATATATTTTTTTTTTACTTATAAACTTATTATCTAATATCACATTATGGGATGATGAGAGGATGATGAGAATTATGATGATGATTAAAAATTATTTATTATATTTCATTTGTATACCTATTATCTAAAATATTTTATATTTAAATGATATTTCAGAAATAATAAAATTGTGAAACATTTTGAGATGTTTAAAGAATTTTGGTGGTGTGCAAAATTTTGGTGGTGTGCAAAATATTTCAGAAATATTTCATTTGTATACCTATTATCTAAAACATTTTTAAATTTTTTTAAAACATGTCCTGATAAGGTTGTTGATCACATGTAATGGAGGTTGCAAAAGACATGCCCATTAATTTAAAGTTGTGGTTGATTTTGAGTAGAATATCTACATTTTCTAACCCCTTAAATGGTCCACGGCAACCTTAAAGTCGAGTTAACTCGGTCTTGTTAGTTGGAAACTGCATGTTTCCACATGTACGATGGTGACGTCCCTGCTATAGGGCAAAGAACCTATTGGCCGTCGGCTTGATTTTATCCACTTCGAGTAGTATACGCATTGAAAAAGTCTATAATTTAAAAAAGACTGTTATAATCATAAAAAAAAAATTATATAAAAATAATCTTATAAATTAATGTGACTTTATATAATTTATTAGATTTATTTTATAATAAAAATAATTTTATAATTAATAATTACATGAAATTATTTTAATTTATAAAATTATTTTTATATAATTTATTTGTATCTAAAATATTTATTATAATTTAATTGTAGGCTTTTTCAGCTTCAAAAGTTATGATGTTTCGTAGGGATGGTTGGATCCTCAAAGACTCAGATTTCCTGTCATTCCCAGCTGTCACCCGCTGGGAGTTCCCGCGGGGGCTGTAGCATTATTTTATATTTATTTTGTCTAAATAATTTTTTATATAAAATTTTTAATATTTTTAAATATTTAAAAAAAATAAAATAAATTTAAAATATTATTAAGAAAATATTTTCTTAATTAGAAAGTAAAAAAATATATATTAAAAAATATTTTCTTAGTCATGATTTTTTATTTTACTTTATGACTAAGAAAATATTTGTTAATTATATTATGATTTTTTTTAAATATTTAAAATGGATATACTACAGCTCTCGTTGGGAATTTCTATTGGATTTAGTATATACTTTTTTATGTGTATTTTTTTAATTTATTTTTTATATAGATTTTTTTTATACTTTAAATATTTTTAAAAAATAAAATAAATTTAGAATATCATTAAAAAATACTTCATTAATCAAAAAGTAAAAAATAATTATTAAAAAATACTTCCTTAATTATAAAGTAGAATAAATATTATTTTTTATTCTATTTCGTGATTAAAAAAATATTTTTTAATAATATTATAACTTTTATTTTATTTTTTAAAATATTAAAAATATTTATATAAAAAAAACTAAAATAAATAGATAAATAAATGTTACAGCCCAAGCGGGAACTCCCAACGGGAGCCCCCAGCGGGGCGTGTAGCATTTTCCTATCATTAGTGGGTGACAGCTTACATGCAAGGCTGGCCTTATTCCAAACATTATCTCACAAATTGGTGAGTTGGAATTCATAATACTTGAAAAATTCATATCGATGGCATTACTATTGAGACGACAATGCTACATATTACACCATCATTCGATTTTTCTAAATATGTTAACGCAGAAATTATCCATTATTTTTTTAAAATCGAGTTAATATAAAACCTGATACATATTGATGTCATATTCGTTAAGTGATATGAAGAATGAAATGTAGATTTATAATTACTAGTAGATTTTCTATAATTAGAATCGAGAAAAATATAATATATGGACCACACTGTATTTAATCCTGAAATTCGTATTATTTATGAGTACTAATATTCAATGCCGTGAACTATATATTATTTATTATTTTTGAATCTTTTTAAAATATCTAAATTATAAAATTATAAAAATCTATTGTTCTGGTCATCACAATTTGTCATGTGCGGTCTTTAATTAGACGATGATAAAGTTGTTGATCACATGCCAGTAGGGTTTGTGACAGATAGGAGTAATATACAAGGCATTTACTTTATGATCAAATCCATTTTCTCAAATTCATCGGACTAGACTACTTACTCCAATAATGCGTTTTTAGACCCTCTAGTCAATGCAAAGGACATTATGCCAATTAATTAGTCATGGTTGATTTGTCATTGGGATCATGTCTACATTTTCTAGCCCCTTAAATGGTGCACGGCAACCTTAATGTCGAGCTAGCTAGCTCGGTCTTAATCGTTAGTTGAAAACTGCGTCATGTTTCCACATGTTGGTGACCCTGCTCTTGGGCAAAGAACCTATTGACCGTTGGCTTGAGTTTATCAACTTCGTGTAGCTAGTATACGCACTCTAAAAAACAATTTGTTTTTTCCATCTCATTCGTTTGGATTCTAAATTCATCTCAATTCATCTCAATTTATCATTATAATTTTTTCAAATTTTAATACAAAATATAATAAATAATTTAACTTTTTCAAATCTTAAAATAATAATAATATTAAAAAATAATATTCTAATAATATTTTATCATCTCAACTCAACTCAACTCAACATCTAAACACAATCTTAAGTATTCTTTAAGATAACCCCAATGAAATGGGCAATGAGATATGGGAAGAAACAAATTGAGCTCTAGATACATTGAACTATTCGAGAAACTGGAAAGAGTCGGAACTATTGCCACAACAAATGTCTCCAATACAAGATGTATTCCACATGTCTATGCTACGAAAGTGCATCTCCGATCCTTCGCATGTATTGGAGTACGCACTGCTCAAAGTCCAAGAGGATTTCGCATATGAAGAGACACTTACAAATATTTTACAATGGAGATCAGAACAATCATTGCACAACAAAATGATCTCGATAGTGATGATATATTGGAATAATGATTTTGAATGTGGTGCCACCTGGGAGTGAGAGGAGGACATGAAGAGTATGGATGTAACTGATTCCGTTATGTCTGGTTTTATACATTTTTTAAAATAGAATTAGTATATACTAGTTTCTAAAAATTTAAGTACTGATAACAGATCAATTCACTATCAAAATCGAAACATCTGATTTTTCAGGTTTCAATATGATTTTCTTGGTTTTACGAATTATATATATTAGTAATAATATGATATTTACATATACTAAACTATTAATCTATTTATATTATAGTACAAGTATATTATTTTATAATAATTAACACATACTAGTATAGTATTGAATTTAACTAGAGTCTATATAAGTTCTAGATTTTTTATATAAATATATATGATCAAATGTGTAGAAATGTATTTATAAAAGGAATATATATATATATTATAATTTATTATGCCAAATATATATATTATATATCAAAAGTATGTTTATATTAATAGCTTAATATTAATGTATACTGTGAGGGAGGGGCCCATCCCAGAGAGGCCCAGGCCAAGTAGGTCAACTTACGAAACCCCATGCCCTTAGACAAGACCCTGACATGGGCTAAGAGCTTGGGCTAGCAGACCGCGTGCCGAGCCCATGACCACAAACCACCTCGGGAAGGCCTTTCGGCATCGAGCCCGGATATGCCACAGAGAGCGTCTTGGAACTGGGCAACCTACCAAGCCCTACCGTACGGGACTGCGTGTCAAGCCCGAGCTTGGAGTAGGCCAACGGGAGTGTGTCGAGACTGGGCAAACTACCGAGTCCTATCGTATGGCACTGTGCAGGATGCCCTACTCTACGCTAACAACTGGACGTGCCACATCAAGGCCTCATCAGACTCAAGGCATGTCGCATTTGATTTATGTATTAAAAGGCCCGGCACGCTACGTACGTAGGACGGCTCGACCACGGCCTAACACGCCAGGATCTCCCTAGGCCGCCAAAGCTGCGGATTGACCCACTGTTGCAGCAGGGAATGAGTGGCAGTAGGTCTAACTCAGGTATGACCTGACACGCCACGATCTCCCTCTACTGTGGATCTTGAATTAGTTTTAAATAACAACCATCTCTTCTACCGGTGGCCTCTCTCTCTCTTGAAACCCTTTTACTATTCTTTTTAGTCTTCTGAACTTTTCTCTTTACTAGAGGATTATTTACTGACTTTGGCATTGGAGTGACTCCAGACGTCACCGGAGCCTTTCCTCCCCCTTAGTTATAGGTGGTGTGAGCTTGGTCGTTGCGATACTGCTTGGGCTATAAAATACGACATTAACAGTGGCGCCGTCTATGAGATTTGTTTTTCCATAAAGGCATGTATTTCGCATGCCAGCAGGAATGCGGTCCCAAACTACACGAATGGGAGACCACTAGGAGGGAATGATGGAAGCAAGACTTTAGAGCATGGAGGAGACAATAAGGAAACTGGCGGAGGAAACTAGGAAGCTCCGCTAGGAGAATGCGGCCCCTAGGTGCACTAATGAGGAGCTAGTAGGGGGAGGAGAACCAAGCGGCAACGAACATGTGGACTCATGGCAGGTCCCTACAGATGCCGTGGCAGAAGAGGAGAGATGCAAGATGCACCTCCAAATTCGAGAGCTTGAGGACAAATGAGTAGAAATGCCTAAGAAAATTGACATGTCATCCACTGTAGACCAGCTGGTCATCAGTACCGACCTCCCGTACAACGCAGGAGTCATGTCAGTGCCACTTCCCCCTAAGTTCAAGGTCCCCCAGATGGAGATGTATGATGGGTCCAAACGTTGTCGTCAAGAAAGGTAGATAGCTGCGAGGAACTCGCCCACCTCTTCTTGATGTAGTTAGCAGCTTACCTCGTTACTAACAAACAAAAAGATGGTGAAAATCTGAAGTCGTATCTCTCGAAGTTCAATCAGGAGCTTATAACCACCGACGACTAAGACGAGAAGATCACATTGGTAGCCCTCCTAGGGGAATCTGGCCTTGGAATCTGTTCATGACAGAAATAGCACGAAAGACCCCTACTACACTGAGGGAGTTCATGGACTGACCAGATCGGTTCATCAAAGCTGAAGATACACTCTTGGCCTTGACTGCCCTACAACGGTCCGAGGTGGAGCAAGCGAATCTAAAGGCATCAGGGCAAGAAGGAGGTCGTGTCCATAGAGGAGGAAAGAAAGGAGCACCAGATACTAAGAAAAGGGGGAAGTGTCGGCTCAGCCCCAAAGGGGAACCACGCCCACATAAACTTGACCATGGAAGGGAATCAACGCCTGAGCCCCCAAAGGGAACAACCTTGAGATGTGGAAAACCACCTGAATTGTGAGTATCACATGAACAATCGACATAGCACCCGAGTCTGCTATGTGCTGGAGAGAAAAAAGGAGGAAGACCAACGTAACTGAAAGCGCCTGTCAGAGGACCAGACAGATTGTTGCAGAGGGAGGCGCCTGAGTTCCTAGTGGGGTGGGAGCCAGAAAAGGCAAGAAGCAAGGGATGAGATGTGGAGGAGCCCGCCGGTGGAAAACAGACCACTTGGGGAGATCAACACAATCATCGGATGATATGACAGGGGTAGAGCCATTTCGTCTGCCTGAAAGGCACATGCCCGAAGGGCATGCCATGAGGAAGTGTTCACCATTGAAAGGGCCACAAGTAGGCCCTTACAGCACACTGGAGGCACCATAATAACCTTCAACGAAAGGGACGAAGAAGGCATCCTCCTCCCACACGACGACGCATTGGTGGTGACGATGCAAGTGGAAAACCTTAAAACCTGGCGGATCCTAGTCGACAATGGCAGTTCGGCCGACATCTTGTTTTGGCAAGCCTTTGTCAGGATGGGTATCAATCCATATTGACTACACCCAGCTCCAATGTCGCTCAAGGGTTTCACTGGAAACGTTGTTCAACCAATGGGAGCCATCACTCTTTCAATCCTGGCAGGGAAGGCACCCAGGACCGCGGCCACCATGATTGATTTCTTAGTTGTCAAAGCCCCATCCTCGTACAATGCTATACTAGAGCGCCCCACCTTGAACAGCTTGAGGGCAGTGACGCCCACTTACTACCTCAAAATGAAGTTCCCCACCGACTTGGGGGTGGATGAAGTCCACGACGAGTAGGTCCTAGCCCGGGAATGCTATGACCGAGAGTTGAGGCACGAGGTCAAAGTAATCGAGACCATCGAAAGGACGGGAGAAGCGCCCAAGCTAGTTCACCCCCGCCCTGACCGAATGGGATGAAGAACTTCGCGATGAAGAGGCCTTACTACAGGCATAACTCAACTAGCCTTTGGAGCTGGTTCCAGTAGATTAGCAGAGATCGAAATGAAAGGCCCGGGTCGGGACTAAGTTTGACCCAGGAATGAGAGGGGCACTAATATCTCTTCTTCTCGAACACCGAGATGTGTTCGCCTGGAGCCATGAGGATATGCCTGGGATCGACAATTCCATCATCGAGCATCAGCTTTGCGTCGATCCAACGGCTCGAAAAGTCAAGTAGAAATGGCGAAGCTTCAGCGCCTAGAAGTATGGGGCGATAGCTAAGGAGGTAGACCACCTCCTAGTGGCAGGATTCATCTGGGAGGTCTATTTCCCAAAATGGTTATCTATTGTAGTCCTGGTGAAGAAGGCCAACAGGAAGTGGCAGATGTGCGTCAACTTCACTGACTTGAATAAAGCCTACTTGCACCTTACCTTACAACGCATCGACCTAATTGTGGACTCGATGGCAGGACATCCCCTCCTTAGCTTTAAGGACGCCTACTCTGGGTACAACCAGATCAGGATGAACCCAGGTGATGAAGAGATGACAACGTTCGTAACGGACTGAGGTATCTACTATTACAAAGTAATGTCGTTCGGCCCCAAGAATGTGGGGGCCACCTACCAATAGCTAGTCAACCGAAATATGGAAGTATACATAGACGACTTGTTGGTGAAGAGCAAAGAGCCTGGACGTCATTTGGTAGATCTTCGAGAAGTATTCTCGATCCTCCGGCAATATCAGATGAAGCTCAACCCGCTGAAGTGTGCGTTCAGAGTGGAGACAGGTAAGTTCCTTGGGTTCATGGTCTCCAAAAGAGGGATTGAGGTGAAACCCAAAAAGCTGGAAGTAGTGATAGGAATGTCTACCCCTCGCATGAAGTCTAGAGGTTGGCTAGATGAGTAGCAGCCTTGAACTGCTTCATCGCTCGATCAACTGATCGGTGCCTACCATTCTTCAAAGTCATGAGGAAGGCCCAGGAGTGGGATGAGACCTGGGAAAAAACCTTTGTCGATTTGAAGTTGTAGCTGAGCCACCCCCCACTGCTAAGCCAAACAAGACCTGGGGAGACCTTGACTTTGTACCTAACAGTGTCCCCTTATGTCGTAGTAGCCGTACTTGTCCAAGGAATAGAAGAAGAAGCAGCGACTCATCTACTACATGCGCCAGGCCTTCCACGGAGCATAGGCAAGGTACCTCCAGACAGAAATGTTGGTATTCGCCCTAATCATCGCGGCTAGAAGATTAAGGCCGTATTTCCAGGTCCACCCGATGAAAGTGCTCACCGATCTCCGGCTCAAGAAAGTGCTGTAGACGCCAGACACCTTGGAACAACTCGCTAGATGGGTGATCGAGCTCAGTGAATTAGATAAGGAGTACCTGTCCTGAGCCACAGTCAGAGGATAAGTGTTGGCAGATTTCGTTGTCGAGTTCACTAGCTTCCCGGAGGAAGTCTCGAGTGCACCCGAAGGAAAGCCCTAGCAGGTCTACGCAGATGACTTGTCCTGCCGGGTTGGTGGGGGAGCGAGAGTGCACATTATCATCGAGCAGAGAGAGGAGCTCAATTATGCAGTCAAGCTGGCCTTTAAAGCGACCAACAATGAAGCTGAGTATAAAGCACTCTTAGCCAGAATGTTGTCTCATTGTTACTAGGAGCTGAAGAAATAGAAATGAGGGTTGATTCCCAATTGGTAGTTAGCTAAGTACTAGGGCAGTTCTCCACGAAAGGAGAAAGGCCGAAGAAGTATCTCCAACTGGTTTGCAAAGAGCGTGACCGCTTCCGCTACTTCAGCATTCAACAGGTACCAAGAGGAGAAAATCAGAAGGCAGACCATCTGGCGAGGGCTACATCGGGGCAGGAAGAATCCCCCTACCAGAACACATCGTCGTCAGAATTTTCGATGCCCCATCCATTGGGAAGGAAGTGTCTGTTACGATCCTAGCACCTTCCGTATGGGCAACGGACATCCAAAAATTCCTACAAGAATGGCAGCTGCCCAGTAACCTGGAAGAAGCATTAAAGGTCAGGAACAGAGCAGCCTAGTTCACCCTACTGGAATGAGTTCTATACAAAAGAGGTTTCTCTGAGCCATTTCTTAGGTGCCTCTCACCAGATGAAACCTAATACGTGCTAGCAGAGATTCACGAAGGAATTTGTAGGAGCCACTTGAAAGGGAAGGCGCTGGAAGCAAGAGTAAATCGGGCTAGAGTAACTTGGGAGGGAGGGCGCTAGGAGCATGGGCCGATTCCGCATTGCTCAGTGGGGGAGCTAACATCAATCACAACCCCGTGGCCTTTTGCCCAATGGGGTCTGGACCTAATAGGCCTGTTCTGGGGAAGGGAAGTCAGGTCCAGAGTGTGTAAGTCCAACCCAGGTTCTGATGCAGGTGTTCATGTCCGTTCAAGACCTTCCTAGTAATCGTATGACCAGGTAGCATCTTGAATACCATTGGTATTTGCGATACGGGACCAGATCTCCCCCACAAGCTGCATGACTCCTTCCAGTTGAGACCTCAAGTCGTAAACCTCCATGTCACGTGCAAGGAGATCGAGATTCTTCTGGATCCCTGTGCGAGAGAGCTCACCAATGCATTCCTTAGCCCTTCACAGTTGCTCCCTTAGATGTTGAGCTTCTTGGGCAAGTTTGAAGTGCCCATACAATAGCTTGGAGCTTTGTCCTGTGGCCAAGCCCCGACTCTGCTCGGACTCCTTCAATTTTTCTCAGGTTGACTCTAATTCCACCTCTTGAGTAATGAGGTTTCGTTCAGCCGCAGCACAGGCCTCTTCGATGCATTGATTCCTGGATGACCACTGGCAGATATCTTCCTTGGTATTGTGCAGCAGACCTTTGAGGACCTTCTTCCTCTTGGTTATGCTCCTTCAAGAGTACCACCTAGTTGATCAACTCTTTGCGCTCAACCTTAAGGCCCTTGATCCTCTGGGCCACTTGCTTCATCTTGTAGTACCCAAAGCGGCTCAGTGTCTTGAGTTCTCAGTTGGCCACCTCCAGCTCCCCCAACTCCTCCCCAATCTTAACAGCCAACAGAACTGTGGCCTACAGCAAAGGGGACGTTGAGAAATTTCAAGGCAAAGGTTCAAAAAAACAAAAGCTTTGGTGGAAGGAAGTCTTACCTGGGTGAAAAGAGGATCTAGCATCTATGCCTTCCACTTAGTGGCAGCAGCCCTGGCTTGGTCCAGGCTTGGAGACGGAGCCCGGTCTTCGACATCCCCACCAGAAGAGGACGGGCCGGCAACTACAAGCTGCCAAGAAAAGTTCAGGAGTGACCCCCAACTCTTGGTGCATGAGCTAAGGGCGACAGAAGACAGAGACTCTAAATCATCGTCGTCACTTAACTCAATGATGGGTGGATCCAAGGAACCCCCCATAGGATCGGCCATACTTGGCCCCTCAGAAGAAGAAGGGGGGGGGGGAGCGGTATGAGCCACCGCCCCCCCAGAGCATCTTCAAAGGCTGTGAACAACTCGAATGTGTTGGGTCTGTGAGGAGGGGGCATGCAAAGGAGCTAAAAAAGTGCTCCTAGAGGTCACACTCTTCCAATTCTTCCTCCGAAACTAGCAGGGGGTCGAGGAGGAATGCAGAAGAAGCAAGCTGGGGACACGTCGTAGTAGAAGGCTCGGTGGATGAATGCAAATTGCCTAAAAATGATGTGGTTCCCCACGACGGAGGAACGAAAATCCTTGGGAGCGCGGGTTCTTGACCTTGGGAGGCCCCGACTTGGCTTCCCGATTCCCCGGCACGATTGTGGGGAGAAAAAGAACCCCGGGCCTCACTGCTTTGCCTCTCCTACAGCGAATGATGACATACCTTCGATGGCATATGAGCGATCAGACCGGACAGGTAATTGCGGATGTTCTCATCTAAGGATTAGATCAGTCTGCAACTTGTCAGAATGGGCCCGCACCCAAGCTGTCACCAACTCCAAGCGAGCCACTTCCATCCGATTGAGGGTGAGTTCTAGGCTCTTCACTTAAAGGGGGGAATACCTAACACGCCTGAATAGGATACTCCTTTTGGGTGGCCTCCCCCTCGAGGAACTGCAGTTGCTTCCTAGCTGGTAGTTGAGGCAATATACGTACAAGAACTTCCGAGATGTTAGATCGGGGTATTCCTCGGGGATCTTGCTAAGTACCCTCTGGAAGTTGATACAACTAGATATCAGGAGCTGCCACGCATTAGGATGGAGCTGCGCCAGAGCCAGCCCAAGATAACTTAGAACCTCATGAACTTGACGGCAGACCAGGAGGTAGAGACCATTGAAGAACATTAACTAGAAAATAGCCACCCTCATCGCTGTGCCGTTAAGATTCACCGCATGCTCACTCCCCCGAGGAATCTCCAGAACAACAGAAGGAAGAATTCTGTACTTGGAGCAGAACACCCTAAGGTTGTCACTAGAGACGAAGGAAACCCAGCATTTCCCCTTGAAAAACAGAGGAACGAGATCGGCCTTGGGTGCCATAACAGTGGTAGGAACACGGTGGATGGAAGAAGGAGGAAAAAGGGTTGCAGTGAGGAAGGAAAAAGAAGGGGTGGTGAACATGACAACTTGGAACATGGTGGCCTGAGAAAGAAAGTGGAGAAAAACCCGACGACTAGAGAGAGAATTGGAGAAATGACAGGAACACGATGGACGAACGAAGGAGGAAATGAGTGAAGAAGAAAGGGAAGTGAGCTTTATATAGTGGAGGAAGGATGGAGAGCGCATGGGAAACGAAACGACCCTAACAGCAGCAACGTTAGTAAGCGCCGAGAGGCACATGGCATCTGAAGGGGCGGCAGGAATGGCAGCCGTCATGTCAGAAGAGTTGGGGGCACGAACCAATGAGGTCCCAGGACACGAATGAAAGGGGGTCGGCATTTCCAATCGATCGTCGGGAGAAGGGACGACCTCAGGAGAGGAATAGAGGTGCCCATTGAATGGGTGAATGACCTCGAGAACTTGAAGCAACGGAAGCCAAACGAGCGGCACCATAATTAATGGTGTTATGAATTCCCACCACATGCCCGTGATAGGAATTCACTAGATACTATGAAGGAGGGGCCCATCCCAGAGAGGCCCAGGCCCAAGGAGGTCAAGTTACGGAACCCGAAGCCCTTAGATGAGATCCTGTGGGCTAAAAGCCCGGACCAGAGGACCGTGTGCTGAGCCCATAAATGCAAACCTACCCTGGAAGGCCTTTAGGCATCAAGCCCGGATATGCCAAGGAGAGCGTCTCAGAACTTAGCAACCTACCAAGCCATATCGTACAGGACTGCGTGCCATGCCCATAATTGCAAACCTAGCCAGGAATGCCTTTTGGCACCAAGCTTGGAGTAGGCCAATGAGAGTGTCTTGGGACTCAACAACCTACCGAGACCTACCATATGGCACTGTGCAGGACACCCTACTCTATGCTAATGACTGGACAGGCCCCATCATGGCCTTGTCAAACTCAAAACACCAGAGTACACAGGACGACTTAGCCACGAGTTGACACCCAACCCTCGCAAAAAGGTGGCAGTAGGTCTGACCAAGCACAACTTGACACACCACGATCTCCCTCAGCCGCCAAAGCTGCGGACTGACACACTATTGCAGCAGGGAATGAGTGGTAACAAGTCTGACTCAGGTACAACCTGACACTCCATGATCTCCCTCAGTTGCGGATCCCAAATCAAGTATAAATAACAGCTATCCCTTCTACGGGAGGCCTTTCTCTCTCTCTTGAAACCTTTTTACTATTCTTTCTAATTTTCTTCGCTTTTCTCGTCACTGGAGGATTATTTACTGACTTTGGCATCAGAGTGACCCTGAATGTCATTGGAGCCTTTCCTCCCTCTTAGTTGTAGGTGGAGTGAGCTTGGTTCTCGCGGTACTTCTCGGCTGTGAAACACGACATTAACATATATGTTTAAGATTAAAATTTTATGTCATATTAATTTTATAGTATAAGATTGAAATTTATATACTATATCAAATGTTATATTAAAAGTTACAAAATTAATTTTAGGTTATATCACACGTTCTATTAATTTTATATTATAAGATTAATATAATTGAATGATAATATTAGAATTTCAAGTTATATTAATTAGCAATTTAGCGTATAATCTACCGGTCTGACTAGGTATAGACTAGTTTTCAAAATATGAAAACCAATACTACGTCGGACCGCTTACAAACCAGACCGAACCCCGGTCCAGGCCGATTCAATTGGTTTTTGTAATTTTTTAATAATGAATGTGCACTTCTTAAGGTTCACAAACAATTGATTATCTTGGAGGATCTGAAATACATTGGTTGAGTGCTCCAAATATTGATCTTGGCTTTTGCTGTAAATTAGTATATCTATGTTCTTCCAAATATTTACCCATTAAGTTTCTCAACACTTTACGATGTGGTACAGTGACATGGACTTGACCTAGCAAGTTATTTATCTTTGTTTTGCTTCATTTGTTTTCATCAAAATCTACCAAATCCATTTGTATTCATCCTTGTAGATTTTAGGCTGCATCAACTCAAACACCTTACGATGTCCAAGACCCCAAGCCTATTCAAATTCCTCACTAAGTCATAACACTAGAAGCTCATCCCACTTGGACTTACTCACCACAAAACCCTATTTATAGAACCTAGAAGTCGGCACATACACTTTGCCTCCCAAGATTTGTGTCGCACCCTCGCACTCACTACAAGTCACTCATTTAGCCATCACACCCACTCACAACATGCCATCAGTTGAGCCACTACAGACATGAGCACTCACACATATGCTGAACAACTCTCTCTTCAAACCATTCGCATTTAAAACCCAAAACAACCACATTTTATTAACCTATTTAATTCCTCAAAACCTAAAATTCTCATAATTCCCAAAATACCCTCATTTTCCCAAAACCATCAATATCCACCTAAACGAATTCGTACCAAAAAAGAACTTAATCAAGCAAGTGTTAAGACAATTACGGAACTCAATAAAAAATAATATTTAAAATATCGAAATAAGTGGTTGATTGGAAATTTACGGGAATTACTTGATTATTTTATAGGTGACGATTGTTAATTGTTCGACATTTTAAGGAAAATTCTGAAAAGCTAAGAAGTCCAGATAAACGGGGTTCCTATGCTAGACTTTGCATTAAATAAAATGAATTGAGGTCCTTTTTAAAAAATGTGAATGTTTTGCTATGAAAAGAAATCTGAAAACAACCTCAGATATTTGTTCTGCATTACTCATGAGATTCTGTTTAATAAGAAAGTATTTTCTGTCATGACTGTTGTAGACATGAGCTTATTTTTGACATTCTGCTTCTGAACTTTGAAAACGAAGAGCGAATATGAAATTTGTGCATAAATTATGTTGTGATATGATTTTGTTCTGTTCTGAAGATTTTGTTCAGTACCCTGTTTGGATAAGACGTGATTTCTGAAAACCTTTGGCATGACTCTTTGATTCTGAATTTGATTATGTTTCCGCTCTATTTAGTTACAGCCCTACCACGGGTGATAATAGTGGATACGACCCAACCACGGGTTACAATAGTGGATACGGCCCAACCACGGGTTATAATAGTGGATACGGCCCAATTATGGGTAATAATAGTAGATACGGCCCTGCCACGAGTTATAGTAGTGGTCTCTATTTTGAGTGCACACCTTGGTGACAGAGTGATTTATGTTCTGCTTGGCTATCCGCAGATGCACAACCCTACCACGGAGGTTATATATGGCCTCTATTCTGATATAATGTTCTGATGATGATGATGATCATTTATGCTATGCCAAATAATCTTTGCTCTGATATTTTGAATGAAATTATTTCTAAATTATTTCTAAATCTTTACTCTGATATTTTGATAACATGTTTTGCTTCCGCACTCTGAAAATGAAAATGTTTTGTTCTGCATTTTGATTTTTGTAAATGCTCATATTTACACACTAGTATATGTTCTCTGCTTACTGAGTTGTTGATAACTCACCCCTTATCTCCATATTTTTTCAGATAATTTTGATGGTTCAACTGAAGAACAAGAGTAGAAAGTTTAGCAAGGTGTGATGATCGTAGTGGAATAAGTGTCTGAGGGTACAAATGTTTATTTGAGGGTCATAGTTAGTAAACTGATTTGTTTTTCGAGTATTTGATTTGATGAGTTGAGGATGTCTTTGAGTTTTTAGAGAATTTCTAATTTACGGTTTTGGAGATTTCTTTATTGTCACCATGGAGGAACTTAGATTTTTGGATTGATTAAGTGGATTAATATTTTATGTGATTTTCTAGATTTTATAGTTGTGTTATTTAAGTTAATTTTAAGTATTAAGAGCTAACTTTTCGGACCTCCAGGAACGGGGCGTTACCCATATTTTAGCGTATTTATTTATTTTATGTGGAAGATTTTTTTTTAATTGATTTAAATATTATTGTTCTTGTTTTAAAATTTATTGAATTTTCTTGTTGGATTTATTTTATAATTCTTAAGTTGGGAAATTTACTTTGATGTGCTTTGGTGATATTAATTAGTGTTTGTTTTTAAATTTGCTTTTTGCTTTAATGAATAATTTTATTGTTGGACTTTAATTATTATTGTTTTATTTATTTATTTTATTTTCCCACGCACGGCACTACCCCTATGCACGTCTATCTCTTTTCTTTCTCTAGGGTTTTTTTTTCTTAACACCCATATAAATATACATTTTCATCCTAGACCTTCGAAAACTACCATGTTTCATCGCTGCAACCCGCCTCCAAAACCACCTGGGCCCTCCTAGTTCGACGCCAACCTCCACGCACGTAAAACCGATGCCCTTACCCTCCACCGTTAGCGTGCTTCACCAAGGCTCAACGCGTCACTGTGCGCCATCACCTCCGTCTCGGCCTCAGCCACAGCAGCATGCCATTACCGTGAGAACGTCCCGCTCATACGTGGAGGTCAGCAATCGCGGGCAACCATTGCACCACGTGAGACGTTGAGCACGCAGATCGCACGGCAAGAGACTCGCCCGCGCACGGCCAAAATCCATCCTGCACCTTCATGGTTTTACCCAACCGTCTCTGGGAAAACGCAGCCTCCCAAGGAGGTCAAGTCGCCGCATGCTCCTCCTCAACGCTGCCATATGCCGCCACCGTGACCCAGCCGTGAACCTACCAATGTAGCCTTCGATAGCCATCCCGCAAGCCTCTGTTTTTCACTACCGAAACAGAGGATGTTTTTCCTCCTACCTTGAGCCATTACAACCACTAACCACTGAGAGCTCCTTCATGTTGCGGCTCCAGAAACCGCCGGCGAAGTTTTCTATCACCCCAGGTCCGCCTCTTGCCACCCCGCTGCACGGTAATGTCCCTCTCTGTTTTTTGTCTCTCACGTTCGGTTTGCTCTCCCGTAAGCTCTCTCTCTCCGTTATTTCTCTCACCATGCATCTCTCTCTCTCTTTCTCATCGAGTGCATAGCCACCGAGTGCACCACCTCCCGTCGCACACTGCGTCGTCGCACTTTACCATCTCGGTGAGTCCCTGCCGCCGCTGCATTTTTTTCTTTTATTCTTTTGTATGTTTATCGTTTGTTTTATGTATAGGGTGTTTATATATATTTATATATATATATATATGTGTGTGTGTGTATATTTATAAGTAAATTTTTAACTTGGGCACTTACTAGTTTTAACCTAATATATATATGGAAAGTTCACAAGTTGAGTTTTCGGCTGAGAAGTATTTTTTTTTTACTTGCTTTAAGTTTTAATAAATATTATATTGTATTTTGATAATATTGTTAGTTAAAGTAAGTAATCTATTTTTCTTAAGAGGTGAGTTTTTCATGAATTATTTTAGGAAAACTTTAGCAACCAATGTAACATCCCGTATTTTAGTATATTTTTTAATTGAAAGATTATTTGTTATTAATTTAAAAATTTATTCTCTTGTTTTAAAATTGTTGGATTTTTTTAGTGGATTTATCTTTATGATTTTAATTTTGTGAAAATTATTCTGAAGTGCTTTCTTATAGTTGATTATTGTAATACATTTAAATTGTTTTTCATATTAAATTAACTTATTGTTGGGTTTAATTATTTATTTTCATTTTAATCATTACGTCTGAATTATTTTATTTTACTTGCTGTTTTAAAATCGTTTCGGTTGGATCATTTTTTTTGTGACCTAAGATGTGGGGATTGGACCTCATTTCTTTCCCTACATTTTTTTATTTCCTCTTTTCTTTTTCTTCATTTTTCTTTTTCTTCCTTCTTTTCTTTCTTTTCTTTTCTTTTTCCTGGCTGCTTCCCGAGCGCCGCAAACCCCCTCCCTCTCTCCGTCCATTTCTCTTCTCCCCCAGCCCGCCGCTGTGCGCCTGCGGTGATCGACACCGCCCCTCCCTCTCACCTCCCCAGCCACCGGTGACCACCCCCCTGTAATCTCAGCCCCAACCGCTCCGCCATTAGCTCCCACCCTCATCACCAAACTGCGGCACTCCTTGTGCCGCAGCGCCGCCGTCGCGCCACCTCCGGCCACCATCTTCTCACCCATCATCCTCGACCTCTTAGCAACCCTTTGGACCCAACCCCACCTCCAATCTGTCACCGGTGAAGCACTTCCAACTTTATTTCCTTTTTGGGTGTTTTTGCACTTCAACCGCCCTCTACGCCGGCACCCACGGCCAACCACCACCACTACTAGTTTCACCGACATCCCTAAGCCCTACCCTGTCAATCTCGGGTCTTCGTATGCACCCGTTCAAAAGTGGGTTTTTGAGACCCACTGCCACAGTGTTTTTGGCACTGTTTTGTTGCTGCGTTGCCGCTTCTAGCACCTCCGTGATCTTTTAAAAATTATATTATAGCATTGTAAGTATTTTTCCCAAAGAACTTTTGAGTTTAAATGTATTTTTGCGCTAATTCATATTTACTGTGAATTTGTTGGTTGTGCCGGACTGAGTCCGAGGAGTAAGGGGGTCGGTTGGATTTGATGATAGAGTTGTTTGTGTGAGATTGGTTTATGCTATGAAATTTGTTGGCTGTTTCGGGTTTGAATATTGGTGTTTTAAGTTTGACGATGGTCATGGTGAATATTGGAGATTTTTAGGAAGTTATGATATATTTTGGGATTATGAGGGTTTTAAGTTTTGAGATATTAGAATAGGTTATTTTAGAAGTTTAGGATTAAATATCGAAATCCGTAATTGATTGAGAACTTACGGAAATTATTTGATTATTTTTATAGGAGACGATTTATATTCAAATCCGCATTTTTTCGGAAAATTCTGAAAAGCTAAGAAGTCTAGGTAAGCGGGGTTTATATACTAGTTTTGCATAAAAGAAATGAAATGAGGTTGACTTTGAAAATATGCATGTTTATTTTTGAAAAGAAATCTGAAAACGACCTCAGATGTTTGTTCTACATATGCATAAATTCGATATAAGAGAAAATATTTTTCTGTCATGACTGGTGTAGACATGAGCTAATTTTATGCATTCTGTTTCTGAACTATGTAAAAAGAGCGAATATGAAAATCTAAAAGTTTTGCCATGAATAAATGAAGATGTTTTGGATTCTATTTATTTCGAACATGTGAAATGATTTGAAGCTTTTCAGTATTTTGTTTTGAAATGATGTGTCATCTGAAAATCTTGGCATGAAGTTCTGATTCTGTATATGATTGTAATCGGATTTTCGATGAAATCTATTTTGTTTCTGTTAAGGCCCAGCCTCGGGTATAATGGTGGTTTATAACCCTACCACGGGGCTGAAACATGGAAAATGGCCCAGCCACGGGTATAATGGTGGTTTATAACCCTACCACGGGGGTGAAACATGGAATATGGCCCAACCACGGGTACAATGGTGGTTTATAACCCTACCACGGGGATTAAACATGGTATTATCCCGATGTGTTACTAAATGATGATATGATTATAATGTTTCAGTTTAGAAATGCTAACGGATTTTCTTTTTGGAATAAGTTTATTTTTCTGAAAATTTCACTCTAATATTTTTGTACAAGTTTTATTTATGCATTCTGAAAGTAAATGTTTTGTTCGGCTTATCAAATGTTATAAATGCTCATGTTTACATGCTAGTATATGCTATCTGCTTGCTGAGTTGTTGATAACTCACCCCGTTAATCTTCATAATATTTCAGATGACATCGATGGTTCAGCTGAAGATTAGTATTAGAGTCTATGGAGAAGATTAGCAGTGATTTGTTGTTGGGTATCTCATGATATTAGTGTTGGTGTTGGAGGTTAATTATCTTTCTTAAGTTTGCTTCAATGGATTTAGACGGTTTATGGAGACTTATGTTAATGTTATATTATTTCTAGTTGTTATTTGAGACATGAAGAAGAGTTGATTTTATTTGAGATGTTGGATTGATTATTGGATAAATGAGTTTATATGGTTTATTTAATTGAAGTATTTACATTTGATTTGAGGTTTGGAAAATATATATTCTTGAATTTGGAAGTACTCTAGCCTTGTTAGAGTTGATTATCAGGTTATATGAGTTAACTCTCCGGACCCTTGGGGACGGAGCGTTACAGTTGGTATCAGAGCCAGGTTAGAGATTCTGCATACTATAAACCTTGGAGGTTTAGATATCTGTAGGTTTAAGAAAAAAAACTTCAGATTTGAGGTGTAGAATTTTAAAGAATAAGAGATGATTATGTAGATATTTAAGGTTTAGATTTTACAGACTTTAAGATTGAGTTTTGAGATTTTGAGGTTTAGGGATTTTAGATCCGACAAGCTTACTTGGTGGACTATAGGAGATAATCTTTATAAGATTAATTTAAGGTTTAGATTTTTGAGGTTAGATTTCTAAAGACGAAAGAGAGTTTAGAGCGATGTCAGGTTTACAATTATAAATGGTAGGAATGACTATATGTGCTGGTTAAAGATATGGCTAAGAATGGGTAAAACCATGTGTGCAGTACCAGAAAAGTTTAAAGGTTTAATTGGAAATTTTTTTTATTTAAATTGAATTTATTTGGTTTTGTTTGATTTTTATTTTTATTTGAATTGAAATTATGTAATTTTATTTATTAAGTTTACTTTATTTTGTTCGTTTCGTTCGAAGCTGAAAAGTGGGTCAAAGATTAAGTTATGGCAGGAAGATGGTATGACTGAGAATGCTATTGTTAGGTATAAATATTTAGCAGAGTAGGCTTGAACTTTTATCGACTTTGTGTGCTTTTACAATATCAAGGTTTGAAAGGAACGGCATGGTTTGGGTGATCTATTTGGGGAGTAAGATATTTGAGATTTTCGATTTCATGGATGTATGACACGAGGCTTTAGAATAGAAGATTGTAAGTTCAACAAACTTTAAGGATAGATTTATGGAAATTTCACCAAAAGTTTAAGGTTTTGCAGACTTAAGGAAATGATTGTTATCATTTAATATTTTAGATTTTGAAAGCTTCGGGAGTCGATTGTTTTATTAATGGATATAAGTTCATCGATCTTACAGATTTTGGAGAATGATTCTGGTATAATTTAAGGTTTTAGAATTACAGATTTGAAGGACTGAATCGAAATAAGATTTAAGTTTTTAATTCTACAAGCTTGGTGTGCTAGTTTGATTTATTTTGGAGACTGGTTAGTATGTGACCATTATTATGGGGTTGATCGAAGTTGAGTTATTGATATATGAATTTTCATGGGGATTATTTCTTTGAGGAGTGAAGGTATTGGTCCAGTTTGGATAATAATTGTTATTAGTTTGAGGTTTTAGTAGCAGGTTTTGGGATTAGATCCATATCAAATTTTCAAATCACCACTAATTCCTTAAGATCAACACAAGGCTTGAATCCTTAATTATCTCACAACATAATACCATTGATAATTAAGGATCGCAGCCTTCTCGTGCTGCGAAAGACAACATCAACAGTGGCATTGTCTGCGGGATTTATTTTTCTATAAAAGCATGTACTTTGCATGCCCGCAACAACGCGGTCCCAAGCTACATGAAGGGGAGACCACGAGGAGTGAATGATGCAAGCAAGACTCTAGAGCATGGAGGAGACAATAAGGAAACTGACGGAGGAAACTTGGACGCTCAGCCAGGAGAATTTGGCCCTCAGGCACACCAACGAGGAGCTAGTGGGGGAGGAGAACCGTGTGGCAACGAACATGTGGACTCGCGGCGAGTCCCTTTAGTTGCCTCAACAGAAAAGGAGAGACACAAGATGCACCTCCCAATTCGAGAGCTTGAGGACAAATGCACGGAAATGGCTAAGAAAATAGATACATCATCCAGTGTAGACCAGCTGCTCTTCAGTATAGACCTCCCATATTGTGACGCCCCGACCCCTTCGTATGGCAACACGAGAATCGTCACGTCTGGATGATGACAACACGGGTCATGCATCCCAACGATAAGTGCCAAGTGTGTGTACATGCAGAAAGTGTACAACAAAAATGCAGTGGATAATTTAAGTAAGTCGACTAAGGACCAGAATTGCTTAATACAGATATTCAAAATAAATTGCCTTTAAAAAAAGTTATACAGTTATCCCAAAATATATTACAAGGGGCAAACATAAATGAGTGATAAAACAAATCTCGATACACGAGAATAACTCCAGATCGCTCCTCCAATGGAACCAAAGCCTCAGGTTCGTCATCCTCATTTGTATCAAAATCTGCGATACCATAAAACGGTACCGCAGGTAAGTAATAATCCAAACAACTCACGAGATAAAAAATGCATTAATGCAACCAACAAACGGATCCCAAAACCTCATTTTTCTCGAAAATGATTATTTTTCAACACACGTCAAAATTCCATTTTAGCCAAAAAAATATAAGCCGACATTTTCCCAGAAAATGATTCACACAAAATCCAACCATTTATTGGACAATGTAGGTAGGAATTGCAGGCGGGACTATACCACCATACCTGCTTACCACCATCTTTACCACGTGCACAGTAGGCGGGAATCACAGGCAGGACTCTATCACCATCCCTGCTTACCACCATTCCTACCGCGTGCACCGTAGGCTGGAATCACAGGCGGGTCTCTACCAGCATCCCTGCAATTCCTTTCCACACAATAAGTATATATCATAGCACTATAGGCGGGACTATACCACCATCCCTACCGCATGCACCATAGGCGGGAATCACAGGCAGGACTACACCACCATCTCTGCTTACCACCATCCCTACCGAGTGCACCTTTGGCGGGACTCTACCACCATCCCTACTTACCACTATCCCTACAGTCTCTTTCCTTTCTCTCACATAAAAATCCAGTTTTCAAATAAACAGATGAACATGAATGCAATTACACGAAAACCCAATTTTCATTTACAAGCATGAACATGCATGCAAACATGCAATGTACAAGACACGACAGCAATATCTAACAACCAACAAATCCCAATATAAACCAATCACACAAACAACTCCATCCTCCAATCCAACCAACCCCCTTACTCATTGGACTCAGTCCGGCACAAGCAACCAATTAGAGTAAATAAATGAGTTAGTGCAAAAATACATTTAAATCTCAGAAGTTATTTGGAAAAATACTTACAGTGCTATAATATAATATTCAAAGGATCACGGAAGTGCAAGAGATAATAGCAACACAGCAACAGAACAGTGCAGAACAGTGCAAAATGCACTGTGGCCGTGGGTCTCAAAAACCCAATTTTGAATAGGGACAAACCAAGACCCTAGATTACTAGGGAAGGCCTTAGGGATGTCGGTGAAGCTAATAGTGGTGGTGGTTGGCAGTGGGTGGCGACGCAAAGGGCGGTTGAAGGCCAAAATGCTCAAAACAGAAATGTGGATGGTGGAGCTTCACTGGTGGTGGATCGGAGCTGGGGATGAGTGAGTTAGGTTGCTAGGAGGTCAAGGAAGATGTGATGAAAAGATGGTGGCTGGAGGTGGCGCGACGGCGGCATTGGAGCAAAGAGAAGGCTGCGGCTTCAAGCCATGCATGGGGACAAACGACGGCGCAAGAAAGGCTGGAAGTGGAGGGGTGGGGTCGCCGACTGGTGGGGAGGGGAAGGACAGGGGCGGTGTCGGTCACGGCGGTGCATGAGGGTGCAGGCTTGAGGAAGAAGAAAAATGCAGGGGGAGAGAGGGAGAGAGGGGCTCGTGCGCGAGGGAGGAAGGAAAAGAAGAAAAAGAGAAAAGGAAAAGAGGAAAAAGAAAAATGGAGGGAAATAAATGAGGTCCAATTCTCACAACTTGGGTCACAAAATGATCCAACGAAAATTATTTCAAAATAATAAATTTAAATAAAATAATTTAAACACAAAGACCAAGTAAAATAAAATAATTAAATCCAACAACACAATAATTTTAAAACCCACAAACAACTAATTCAAATTAAGAGAAATTTAAATGCAAAACAGTAATTAGTATTAATAAAACATAACAAAATAATTTTCACAACTTAAAAAATCATAAAATAAACCAACGAGAAAACCAGTAAATTTTAAAACAAGAGAACCAATATTTAAATTAATTAAAATAATTATTTAGTTAAAATTCAAAAAAATACAGGGTATCACACATATAGCGTGGGAGTCATGTAGTGCCACTTCCCCCTAAGTTCAAGGTTCCCCAGATGGAGATGTACAATGGGTCCAAAGACCTGCTGGAGCACCTGGAGACATTCAAAGCCCACATGACCCTGCATGGTTTCCTAGGAGAAATCGCTTGCTGAGCCTTCCCACTAACACTGAAAGGAGTTGCCCGGACTTGGTTTGGGTCACTATTGTCATGAACGGTAGATAGCTATGAGGAGCTCGCCCAACTCTTCATGACGCAGCTCCTAGCAAGTTCTTAGAGGATATGCCAAGCAACTTACCTCCTTACTGTCAAATAGAGAGACATTAAAAATTCTGAAGTTGAATCTCTCATGATTCAATTTAGAGCTTATGACCGCCAATGACCAAGACGAGAATATCACATTGGCGGCCATCTTGAGGGGAGTCTGGCCTCGGAATCTGTTCATGATAGAAATACCACAAAAATACTACGCTGAGGAAGTTCATGGACCGAGCAAATGGGTTCATCAACGTTGAAGATACACTCGAGACCCTGACTGCCCCACGACGGTCAGAGGTGGAACAAGCAGATCTGAAGGCGTTAGGGCAACGAGGAGGCCACGACCGAGGAAGAGGAAAGAAAGGAGCACCAGATAAGAAGAGAAGGGGGGAAGCGCTGGCTAGGCCCTAGGGGGGAGCCACGCCTACACAAGGCCTTGGAAGGGAATCAACGCCAGAGCCCCTGAAGAGAACAGCCCCGGGATGTGGAAAACCACTCGTATTGCACCTGAGACTGCTATGACCTGAAGAGAATAAAGGAGGAAGACTAGCATAACTGGATGGATAGGTTGGAGGACCAGACAGACCAACCCTGAGGGAGGCGCCTGGGTTCCTGTCTGGGTGCGAGCCCCGAGAAGCCAGGAAGCAATGGATGAGACACATAGGAGCCCCCCGATGGAGAACATACCACTTGAGGAGATCAGCACAATCACCGTAGGATATGTCGGAGGTGGAGCCACTTTGTCAGCCCGTAAGGCAGATGCCGGAAGGGTACGCTATGAGGAAGTGTTCATCGTTGAAAGGGCCGTAAGCAGGCCCCTATGGCACACTGGAGGCACCATGATAACCTTCAGCAAGAGGGACGAAGAAGGCATCCTCCACCCACACAACGACGCATTGGTGGTGATGATGCAAGTGGAAAACTCTAAAACCCGACAGATCCTAGTCGACAACGACAGTTCAACCGACATCCTGTTCTGGGAAACCTTTGTAAGGATGGTAATTTGTCTAGATCGACTACGCTCGGCTCCAATACCATACAAGGGCTTCACGGGAAACATCATTCAACCAATGGAAGCCATCACTCTTTCAGTCCTGGCAGGGAAGGCGCCCAGGACCGTGGCCACCATGACCGCTTTCTTAGTTGTCAAAGCTCCATCGTCATACAATGCCATACTAGGGTGCCCCACCTTGAATAGCTTGAGGGCAGTGACGTCCACTTACCACCTCAAAATGAAGTTCCCCATAGACTTGAGGGTGGCGAAGTCTGTGGCGCATTGGTCTTGGCCCAGGAATGCTACGACCGAGAACTAAGGCACGAGGTCAAAGTAATCACGATCGTCGAAAGGGCGAGAGAAGCACCCAAGTCGGGTTCACACCCCACCTTGACCAAATGGGATGAAGAAGTCTGCGATGAATAAGCCCTTTAACAAGCAGAACCCATCGAGCCTTTAGAGCTGGTTCCATTCGATCAGTGGAGACTGGAACGAAAGGTCCAGGTCGGGACTTGGTTGGACCCTGGAATGAGAGCGGCGCTGATATCTCTCCTCATCGAACACCAAGATGTGTTCGCCTGGAGCCATGAGCATATGCCCGGGATCGACAACTCCATCATCAAGCACCGGCTCTGATTCGATCCAGCAGCTCGAAAAGTCAAGCAGAAATAGCAAAGCTTCAGCATTGGGAAGTATAGGGTGATAGTAGAGGACGTAGACTACCTCCTAGTGGCAGGATTCATTTGGGAGGTCATTACCCTGAATGACTATCTAATGTAGTCTTGGTGAAGAAGGTCAACGGGAAGTGGCAGATGTGTATCGACTTCACCGACCTGAATAAAGCCTACCCGAAAGATAGCTTCCCCTTACCACGTATCAACCTGATCGTGGACTCGACAAGAGGACATCCCTTCCTTAGCTTTATAGACACCTACTCTAGGTATAACCAGATTAGGATGAACCTGGATGACGAAGAGAAGACAACATTCGTAATGGACGAAGGCCTTTACTTCTACAAAGCAACTCTGTTCGGCCTCAAGAATGTGGGGGCCACCTAACAATGGCTAGTCAACCAAATGTTCAAGCAACAAATTGGCCGAAATATGGAAGTGTACGTAGATGACCTATTGGTGAATAACAAAGAGCCCGAATAACATTTTCCAGATCTCTAGGAAGCATTCTCCGTCCTCCCACAATATCTGATGAAGCTTAACCTGCTGACGTGCGCGTTTGGAGTGGAGGCAAGTAAGTTATTGGGGTTCATTCTCTCCGAGATAGGGATTGAGGTGAACCCCGAAAAAGTGGAAGTCGTGATAGGAATGCCTTCCCCCTGCAACCTTTGTGAAGTCCAGAGGTTGTCCGGATGAGTAGTAGCCCTGAACCGCTTCACCTCTCGACCAACCGACCGATGCCTACCCTTCTTCAAAGTCTTGAGGCAGGCCTAGGAGTGGGATGAGAACTACAAAAAATCCTTCGACGATTTGAAGTTGTACCTGAACCACCCCCCATTGCTAAACCAAAGAAGACCTGGGGAGACCTTGATTGTGTACCTAGCAGTGTCCTCTCATGCCGTATCAGTCGTACTTGTCTGAGAAAGGGAAGAAGGGTAGCAGCTCGTCTACTACATGAGCCGGGCCTTCCGTAGAGTAGAGGCAAGGTACCCCGGGATGAAAATGTTGGTATTCGCCCTAATCATCATGGCCAGAAGATTAAGGCCGTATTTCCAGGCCCACCCAATGAAAGTGCTCACCGATCTCCCTCTCAAGAAAGTGTTGTAAAAGCCAGACACCTCGAGATAGCTCACCAAATGGGCGATCGAGCTTAGCGAATTCGATATGGAGTACATACCCCTAGCCGCGATCAATGGATAAGTGTTGGTAGATTTCGCTGCCGAGTTCTCCAGCTCCCCGGAGGAAGTCCCGAGTGCACCCCAAGGGAAGCCCTGGCAGATCTTCGTAGATGGCTCATCTTGCTGGGCTGGTGGGGGAGCGAGAGTGCACATTATCACCCAGTAGAGAGAGGAGCTCAACTATGCAGTCTAGCTGGACTTCACGAAGCGACCAACAATGAAGTTGAGTATGAAGTGCTCTTAGCTGGAATGTCAGTCGCATAGTTACTAGGAGCTGAAGAAATGGAAGTGAGGGGTAATTCCCAAGTGTTAGTTAGCCAAGTACAGGGGTAGTTCGCTACAAAAGGAGAAAGGCTGAAGAAGTATCTCCAACTAGTCTACAATGAGCACGACCGCGACCACTTCTGCTACTTCATCATTCAACAGGTGCAAAGAGGAGAAAATCAGAAGGCTGAATGTCTGGCGAGGGCTGCATTGGGGTAGGAAGAACTCCCCCTCCCAAAACACATTGTGGTCAGAACGATCAATGCCCCATCCATCGGGGAGGAAGTGTCTGTTACGATCTCAGCACCTTCTGGATGGGAAATGGGCATCCAAAAATTCCTACAGGAAGGGTAGCTGCCTAGTGACCTGGAAGAAGCACGAAAGGTCAGGAAGAGGGCAGCCCGATTCCCCTTGCTAGAAGGAGTTCTGTACAAAAAATGTTTCTCCGAGCCGCTTCTCAAGTACCTCTCACCGGATGAAGCCCAATATGTGCTAGCAAAGATTCACGAAGGAATTTGTGAAAACCACTTGTGAGGGAGAGCGTTGGCAGCTAGAGTAACTTGGGTTGGAAATGACTAGCCCCACTCAAAATGCCAGGAGCACGGGTCGATTCCGCATTGCTCGGCAGGGTTGCTAACATCAAATATGCCCCCGTGGCCTTTTGCCCAATGGGGTCTGGACCTAATTGGCCCGTTCTTGCCTGCAAGAGGAGGAACCAATTTTGTCATTGTTGCAATTGACTACTTCACAAAATGGGTCGAAGTGGAGGCTTTCACAAGCATCACGTCCCAAAACCATCACGAAATTCCTATGGAAGTCAGTAGTATGCCGATTCGGCATACCTCAAAGTTTTGTATCGGATAAAGGAAGATAGTTCGACTACACATTACCTGGAATGGTGCACAGAGTTCTGAATTATGGTGAAATTCTCCTTGCCGGGACACCCTCAAGCCAACAGACAGGCTGAAACAACCAATAAAACCCATATATCCACCCTCAGGAAAAAGATCAGGGCACACAAAGGAGCATGGGCCGAAGAGCTCCCAAGCGTATTATGGGCATACCAGACCATTGTTTGAACCCCCATCGGGGAGACACCCTTCGCCCTCACCTATGGAAGCGAAGCTATAATTCCTATGGAAGTCGGAATGCCTACATTTCATGTCCAACACTTCAACCCGGACACCAACAATGAAAGGCTAGTCGAGAGCTTGGATGCCCTGGAGGAGAGAAGAGAAGAAGTAGCGGTGTGAATGACAAGTAACAAGCGAAAGGTAGAACAATACTTCAACAAACGAGTCAGGCCGCACTCCTTCAAGGTAGGAAATCTGGTGCTACGACAGACTAGAATAACTATCCCGGAAGAAGGAAAGCTGGGACCTCGATGGGAAAGCCCGTACATAGTAACTGCAAGCAATTGATCTGGCACCTATTGCTTAAAAATCAGCAAGGGACACGAACTATCCCACCCTTAGAATTTCGAATACTTGAAGAAGTACTATGTATAGAAGTATAAGGCTGCACTTTGTATGAACAACTATGAATGAATGAGAATGCCTGGATGTTCACCTCAAATCTCTTATTTTCTAAAAACTAAACGAGTCCTTACACTCGTTGTGGGGTAAGGTCCCAAGTCCCCGGACATGGAACCAATCTTCCATCCAACTAAGCCAAGTCCTTACACTCGCAAGAAGATGGGTCCCTTGACTCGCTGAGGGGTAAGGTCCCAAGTGCCCAGACTGGGTACCGACCCCCCGTCCAATTAAGCTGAGTCCTCAGACTCACAAGACGACAGGTCCTTTGACCCACTGTTGGGTAAGGTCCCAAGTCCCTAGACTGGGTACCGATCCCCCGTCCAATTTAGCTGAGTTCTCACACTCACAAGAAGACGAGTCTCTTGACTCGCTAAGCTAAGTCCTTACACCTGTAAGAAGACGGGTCCCTGAACCCACTGTGGGGTAAGGTCCCAAATCCCTGGACTGGGTACCTACCCCCCGTTCAACTAAGTCTAGTCTTCACACTCACAAGAAGACGGGTCCCTTGACTTGCTAAGTCAAGTCCTTATACTCACAAAAAGACGAGTCCCTTGACTCGCTAAGCCAAGTCCTTACACTGGCAAGAAGACAGGTCCCTGGACTCGCTGCGGGGTAAGGTCCCAAGTCCCAAGACTGTGTATCTACCCCCGATCTAACTAAGCCTAGTCCTTACACTCGCAAGAAGACCAGTGCCTTGACCCTCTGCTAGGTAAGATCCCAAGTCTCCAGACTAGGTATCAACCCCCCGTCCAACGAAGCCGAGTCCTTACACTCGCAAGAGGACGGGTCCCTTGACCCGCCACAGAGTAAGGGACTTGGGTGCTCACACCAACACTTCGCAACTAAAGAATGGAAAGGTAAATGGCGGGTGCAAAGAGTTAGAAGAAGCACGTTACAAAAGAAGATACAACTCCATTTCATTTCATTTGAGATACAACTTCTACAATAGGAGAAGCATAGATGATGCTGTACAGAAGTGCTACACAAAACCTTAAGCCGGAAACCTCCATGTCACGAGCAAGGAGTTTGAGATTCTTCTGGATCCCCCCGCGAGAGAGCTCACCATTGCATTCCTTAGCCTTTCGCAGTTGCGACCTTAGATGCTGAGCTTCCTGGGTAAGTGTGAAGTGCCTGGAGCATCTTCAAAGGCCGTGAATGGCTCAAATGTGTTGGGTATGCGAGGAGGGACACGCAAAAAAGCTAAAAAAGTGCGCCTGGAGGTCACACTTGTCTAGTTCTTCCTCCGAAGGTAGCAAGAGGTCGGGGAGGGATGCAAAAGGAATAGGCTAGGGACACATCGTAGTAAAAGGCCTTGCAGATGAATGTGAACTGCCTGGAAATGACGTTGTTCCCCACCACAGAAGAACCAGAATTCCTGGGCGCGGGGGTTCCTTCCCCTGGGAGGCACCGACACGACTTCCTGATACCCTGGCACGACTGTGGGAAGAAGAAGAACCCCCGGCCTCACTACTACGCCTCTCCTAGCATGAATCGTGATGTACATTCGATCGTTTTGCCCAACGATTGGAGGAACTCGAGGCGCACTTCTGTGCTCGGGGAGAGGGGATACCACTGAAGAAATTTCTCTTGATGGCATATGAGTTATCTGGTGTGGACAGGTAATTGCAGATATTCTCATATGAGGGGACCAGATAGGTCTGCAACTCGTCAAGATGGGCCCGCACCTAAGTTGTCACAAACTCCAAGTGGGCCTCTTCCCTCCAATTGATGGTGAGTTCCAGGCTCTTCACGGAAGGGGGGAATCCCCAACACGCTTGAATGGGATACTACTTGTGGGTGGCCTATCCCTCGAGGAACCCCCAGTCCGAGCTCGACACAAAAAAAAATTTTCGGGTCCACTCCTTTATGCTTGAGTGATGCTGCTCGAGCGAGACGATCTTCCAACTAGGAGATTGGGCTTGGAAACTGTTGATCCTTCTCGGCTGGTAGTTGAGGCGAAATACGTACAAGAACTCCCGAGTCGTCAGATCGGGGTATTCCTAGGGTGTCTGGCTTAGTACTATTCAGAAGATGATAAAGCTAGATATCAGGAGCTGCCACGCATTAGGATGGAGCTGCGTCAGAGTCAGCCCAAGATAATTTAGAACCTAATGAACCGGACAGTAGAACGGGAAGCAGAGACCATTGGCCAACATTAACTAGAGAAGAGCCAACCTCATCGTCGTGCCGTAAGGATTCACAGCATGCTCGCTCCCCCGAGGAATCTCTAGAACAACAGAAGGAGGAATTCTGTAGATGGTGGAAACCCGCTGTTTCCCCTTAAAAAAGGAGGAATGAGATCGGCCTTGGGTGCCACAACAGTGGTAGGAACACGGTGGATGGAGAAGGAGTAAAAAGGGTAGCAGTGAGGAAGGGAAAAGAGGGGGTGGCAAACCCGATGGCTTGGAACATGGTGGCTACAGAGAAAAAAAAAAGGTGATGGCTTGGAACACGGTGATCAAAAAAATAAATGGGAGAAAAATGCAACAGCTGGAGAGAGAATGGGAGAAATGACAGGAACACGATGGACCGACGAAGGAGGAAATGGGTGAAGAAAGAAAGGGAAGTGGGCTTTATATAGTGAAGGAAGGATGGAGATGTGCGGGAAACGAAGCGACCCTGACAGCGGCAATGTCAGCAAGCGCCATGCAGCATATGTCATTTGAAGCGATGGTAGGAATCGCAGTCGTCGTGTCAAGAGAGTGTGGGGCAAGAACCATTGAGATCCCAAGAGACAAAGGAAAGGGCAGTCGGCGCGTCCAATCTATCGTTGGGAGACCGGATGACCTCGGGAGAGGAAGAGAGGTGCCCATCGATGGGGTGGATGACCTCGAGAACTTGAAGCGACAGAAGCCAAATGGGGGGCACTATAATTAAAGGTGCTATAAATTCCGACCACATGCCCGTGATAGGAATGCACTGGGTACTATTTGAGAGGGGTCCATCCCAGAGAGGCCCTGGCCCAAGGAGGACAAGTTACGGAACCCCAAGCCCTTAGAAGAGACCCTGTCTTGCGCTAAGAGCCCGGGCCAGAGGGCTGCGTGCCAAGCCCATAACTGAAAACCTACACAAGAAGGCCTTTTTGGCACCGAGCTTGGATATGCCAAGGAGAGCGTCTCGGAACTTGGCAACCTACTGAGCCCTACCGTACAAGACCGTGTGCTGAGCCCATAACTGCAAGCCTATGTGGGAATTTGGCACCGAGCTCAAAGTAGGCCAATGAGAGTGTCTCGAGACTCGACAACCTACCGATTCCTAACGTATGGCATTATGCAGGACGCCCTACTCTATGCTAACGACTAGACGTCCCCCATCATGGCCTCGTCAGACTCAAGGCACCAGAGTAAGCAGGACGGCTCGACCATGACTAGACACCCAACCTTAGCAGAAAGGTGGCAGCATGTCTGACCAAGCACAACTGGACACTCCATGATCTCCCTCGACTGCCAAAGCCGTGGACTAACACTCTGTTGCAACAAGGATTGAGTGGTAGCAGGTCTGACTCAGGTACGACCTAACACGCCACGATCTCCCTCGGCTGTGGATCCCGAATCTGGTATAAATAACAGTCATCCTTTCTATGGGAAGCCTCTCTGTCTCTTGAAACCCTTTTATTATTCTTTCTAATCTTCTGAAGTTTTCTTGTCACTAGAGGATTATTTACTGACTTTGGAATCGGAGGGACCCCGGACGTCACCGGAGCCTTTCCTTCCTCTTAGTTGCAGGTGGTGTGAGCTTGGTCGTCGTGGTACTTCTCGGGCTACAAAACACAACATCAACATTTATGTTTAAGATTAAAATATTATGTTATATCAATTTTATAGTATAAGATTAAAATTTATATATTATATCAAATGTTATATTAAAAATTATAAAATTAATTTTATATTATAAGATTAATAGATTTTAATAATAAGATTAGAATTTCATGTTATATTAATTAGCAATTTAGCGTATAATATGTAATGTAATATAAAAAATTATAAATATATATACCTGTCCAATTTGGTTTAAAGTAGTTTTCAAAATATGAAAACCGGTACCACACTGGACGGCTTATAGACCGAACCGAATCCTGGTCTGGGCTGGTTCAATCGGTTTTCGTATTTTTTTTTACCCCCAATGAGGAGCAAATACCCTTCACTCTTCGATAAAGATATGAACAAATTTGGAGGACAGAGTTTTTATAAGAATGAGAGATTGTAACACCTTAAACCTTCAAGTTTCTAAATTAGGAAAGGTAGGGTCACACTAGAACTATGATTTTTTTATGTTTAGAACGTAAAATTTTGATTTAGCTCAAGAATTGAGCCCATGCCCACTAGGCCGAGCTGATGCATCACGAAAGCTACAAGGATGAATACAAATGGATTTAGTGGATTTTGATGAGAGAACAAATGAAGGAAAACAAAGATAGATAACCTTGGATGTCGCTCAACACTTTTCAAGATTGGATGTTGCTCACACAACTTCCAAACACTCACACAAAGATAGATAACCAGGGATGTCACTCAACATTTTCATACACTTGATGGAAGAAGGAAATGAACTCAACTTCAAATGCAAAATTTGCAAGAGAGTTTTAAACTTAAAATTATCTATTTATTTTGATCATTTCCTTGTGTTTAAATAGAAAGTATATGATTAATGATAGGAGACATTATTTAAGGCCAAATACAGCTTTCCATTGTATTAGTAATTACTTTAAACAACTTTCAACAGTTATGATTATTAAGTGCTTAACTATTTCCTATGTCTGACACACCATACAAGACACATAAATGCTGAAATTCAAAATTTAAAATAGATAACTACCCACTATAGATTCTATCCAGCATACATGCGATATGCCACCTCAGCTGTCAGGTCAGGTCGCCATGTCATTGTGCCACATCAACATATGTGCTATTGCATTTTTCCCCTCTTACTCAAGAGAACCTACCCTCAAGTTCCAAGTCAATTCTTCCCTTAGTTGTTTGTTAATCTTCTTGCAAGGAATGGAGTATGCTATCTTTGAAAAGCGATGTACAACAACAAAAGTACAGTATTTTGGATTGGTATTGGTTGGTATAAACCATTGAGAGATCATACCAAGGGGCATTTGTGATTGGTATTGGTTGGCATAAACCAGTGTTTTGGACTCCTCCATTGACTCTTTGACAAACTAGATATCTTTGGTCGTATCTAGCTACATCATTCTTCATGGCTGGCAAAAAATATCATTGCTTGATAAAAGCTTCTATTTTATCTCTTCCGAAGTGTCTTTCTAAGCCTCCAGCATGCAGCTCCTCAATAACAAACATCCTCAATGATCATTTAGGAATGCAAAGCTGGTTGGTTTCCTTTAAAAAGGTAGCCATTGATCACTTATTCTTTTCATTATTCAACTCTTGCAAGATTTTTGAAAAGAAAACATCCAAGGCATAATGATCTGGTAATAACTCAAAACCAGTGACTTCAAAAGAAAGAGTAGTGAGCAAAGTGTGGCTCAATGCAGCAGTCACTTTGTTAGAACTTACTGGTCTGTGTTGTAAGATAAAGTGGAACTTATCCAAGTACGAAACCCATCCTGGATGTCTTGAATTTAACTTCTTTTGCCCCCTTTAAAAATCTCAAAGCCTTATGGTCGAAGTAGAGGATGAATTCGACTCCAAACAAATATTGCTCCCAATGCCGAAGTGCTTGCACAATGGCATACAACTCATTGTTATAAGTTGAGTACTTCTACCTTGTATCATTCAGTTTCTCATTAAAATACGCCACAATCCTCTTCTCTTTCATTAACATAACTCCAATGCCAACATCTAAAGCATCACATTGAAGCCTCAACTAGCTTGGACTTGAGTAACTCAAAACTTATTGCAGCATCTTTTGTCCAGTGGAACTCCTTTTTCACCACTTCCATCATTGGAGCAATGATGGTGCTAAAATTGCAAATGAACCTCCTATAAAAAGAGGCTAAGCCATTGAGGTTGGGGATAGGCCACTCAAGAATAGCCTTCCCCTTGTCTTCATCCATATGCATCCCATCTATACTCTCAACATATCTTAAGTAAACAACTCATGAATGTGCACTTCTTAAGATTCACAAACAGTTGATTCCCTTGGAGGACCTTAAATACAGTGGTTGAGTGCTTCAAATATTGATCTTGGCTTTTGCTGTAAATTAGTATATCATCGATTTATTCTTCCAAATATTTACCCATTAAGTTTCTCAACACTTTACAATGTGGTACGATGACATGGCGACCTGACCTGGCAAGTTATCTATCTTTGTTTTGCTTCATCTGTTCTCATCAAAATCCACCAAATCCATTTATATTCATCCTTGTAGATTTTGGGCTGCATCAAGTCGAACACCTTAGGATGTCCAAGACCCCAAGCCTATTCAGATTCCCCACTAAGTCATAACACTAGAAGTTCATCCCACTTGGACTTACACCCCACAAAACCCTACCTTGCCTCCCAAGATTTGTGTCTCACCCTTGCACTCACTACAAGTCACTCATTTGGCCTCCACAACCTAGCCTTTCCTTGCCATGTGCCACCCCACTGCCATAATCAATTTTTCTTACTTTTCCCTCACACCCACTCACAACATGCCATCAGTGAGGACGGCTCGAGGATGATGTCCAGGAGGGTGACATTGACAATGAGACTTAGTCTTTGAGAGAGAGGATTTAGATTTTTCTTTACATTTAAATGATTTATGCTTTTACATTGCATAGCACATGTTCGACCATTATATTTTAAATGGGCTAGTGAACAAATGTTTGGATTAAGTGATTTCTTTTACTAGATTATCATGTGAAAGTTTTATTTATGGGATTTCATGCTACAAACATTAAAAGGTACATGCATACTGATTTAATAATCCCCAACTTTTTTATCATGTGACGGTTGAAACATATTGTACTATACAAGATTCCAACCTTTATACCATAAGATTCAAGCTTATATGCCAGTCCCACATGAATGCATTAGCGTCAATATACATGTAATATCTGAAACTTAGATTTTGTGACTTTGTCGTATTTGCTTCAATATTTCAAAACTCGTGTTTAGACAATAAAATCTTGTTTGATTATATAGATGAGATGAAAGTTGAAAATTAAATAAAATATTTTTAGAATATAATTTCTTAATATTATTTTTGTTTTGAAACTTGAAAAGGTTGAGTTGTTCATTATATTTCGTTTGAAAATTTGAGAAAATTGTAATGATTGAATGAAATGGTTTGTGTAAACAAAGCAAGCGTTAGATCCATGCTTAGAAGTTTTCCTTACGCACATGGATGCCTTAAACCTCGCTTTACAGGCTATGGCCATAACATGCATGGTCATTTTTCAAGATTTTGCTTGCTATCAAAATTTACATCATGCTTTCTTGCTTTAAAGCATTAAACACAAAATAAATGGCTAAATGTTAGAAAAATGCTAGTGAGATACTTGGCATGTTAGAAGGGCTTCTCTCCAAGCTTCCACCAGTTGAGATATAAAGATTGTTTTTGGGAGGTGGGAAAATTGAAGAAAGTGCAGGCAAAATATGGGAAGGGGATGGTCGGCCAAGAAGAGAGAGAAGAAAAAGTGAGAGCGTTAAGAGTGTAAATGGGATTGAATGGGTTTATAGGGCTGGGTGGATTCCACTATTCATATAGTGAAATTTGCTTTCTAGATGGCAGCAACTGCAGATAGGGGTGGGCAGCGGGACCCCGCCCCCGCCCTCATAGAGAGGGCCTAGCGGGGGCAGAGGGTGGGGCTGATGGAATTTTTTCCCCTGCCGCCCCGCATCATGCGGGTATCACCCTTAACTGCAGCCCCATTTATTATTGTTATTGTTGTATTATTATTCATCTGTCTATTGTAACTCAAAAGTAATGTTTAGGACACAGTCTTTACATGAACCCCTCAGATGAACAATAGCTTTATAGATAGAGCTTTGCTACACAACCTCCACCACACTCCACACTCCACACTTTTTTAAATTTTTTAAATTTTTAATATTTTTTTAAAATTTTTTTTTGAGTTTATTCTTTTTAAATTATTTTAAATTATTTATTCATTATTTATATAATAAATATTTAATAAAAGAAAAAAATAATAAAAATTAAAAATAATGTGGAGTGTGGAGGTTGTATGAATAGTAGGAAGTTAAGTAGATTTTTTGTTATAGATAATGCGAATAGTAAAAAACTGTTCAAATTAGGGATCCGTGTATGCGGGCCCGTGTCCATATCATTTCTGTTTAACCTCTCACAAGAACCATTGAGAAACTAATCCCTCCCCACACCCCACCCTCACGCGCAGGGGACTGCTGGGTGTATTTTTTACGAATGGCACCAGTACCAAAACTACATGTAAAATTGGGATTCAAATGCGGTCATGGATTGAAGAGCTTTCTAATGGGCCCGTCTTTGCGGTCTTTTGCAGCTTCTGTTAAAGCAAGGAACCTCTTGAACCCTGTTGTAGCAGCACCTCTTCCAAGTGCAGCTACTCTGGTTAACACATCCTCTCGGTAAGCAACTAGTCCAATTGAAGCCGGACTGGGTATCACAGGAGCTGCCGCTGGGACTACTGATGGCATGATAGAGGGTTGGTGATCCCTGGCCCATGTCTGTGAAGTCATCTAGTACACTTTTCCGATCAGCTTTTTTTAGACCCTGCACATGGAAAGCACAGTATTAATATAACTCCACCATCACGTAATTCATGTAATTCATATGATGCCAAGATTCATTATCCATGATTAACTTGCTCAATTCTTCAGAAGACAAGTAGGAATAATGGACAAACCCAAGACAGAATTCTGTTGGGCAACTATAATGAACATTTCAAAGGCACCCCTTCTCTGAAGTGGCAATGCTAGATGTCTTGTGGTTAGTTAGAGCTAAAAAGAAGACCGACATACGAAAATTTATCAGACATCGTATTGAAGGTGCCTATCCAGCATCATTAGCAGATAATGTGGCTCCCAATTTCAAGTGTTGAAAACAAGTTTGCATAACGACTTTCATTTATCTTAGACTCCGTGCTTCAGAAAACCTCAACATTTTCACCAGTCCATTAGTAGATTTATCGAGTCACATCTCAGAGTCTTGATCTATATCCATCCAATGCTTTTGAGCTTGGCAATTAACCGATCATGCAGTAACTAGTATGACTAAACCCTATATCAAACAGCAAGAATAGACCAAAACCTTAAGCTCAAAAATTCGCTGAAACTCCATTGGTGTGCCCTCTGGTAGCAATGCTCGATATGTATCCGTCATTGAATCAAATGTGGACAGTATAACCTGAATAATAAATACATGTAAACTTGAGTAAGACTTTTTTAGTATAATCATGATAAGAAAATAAAACCAAACTTAGCAAAATGTAGACAAAATATGATCATAAACCTTCAAAAGTGCTTCAGCTTTGCTCATTTCACGGCTCACAAATTTTGAATAGCTAGCAGCACCAGTTGTCTGTTTCAGAAAGGAAGAAAATGATATGTCAAAGAGGTTTGTTTTATGCAATCAGAGACCACTATATGCCCCTACAAATAATCATGTCAAAATCATGGGAAATTCATTCAATAGTGTGATGCTAATATAGCAAATGAAGCTTATTGCTTCAAAGAAAGGTTCTCTACCTTACTACACTCTGCATGAGTAAAAAAATAAAATAAAATAAAATAAAATAAAATAAAGTAAGAGAAAAAAGTAAAAAACTAGACATAATGTTGCATAATCTAATATGACAACGTACGTAGAAGAAGAGAAACTCTACTTGCACCCATGGTTGGGAAACCCCGCTTACCCATCCCTCCACATGGGCAATAATGAAACAGAGCATTGCTAAGACTCCCGAAATGCGAAAGATCAAACTTGACTTCCCCAGCAGAAAAAAACACCCCCACTGCACCGAACAGAGCAAGCTGAAGCAGTAGGAGACCGGAATAAATAAAGAGAAAATATATTTTTAACTGTAAATTGTGTAACCGCCGTATAATCATTTTGAAAAAAGTGAATAAAGCATGAGACTTACGTAAAAAAAAAATAATTTTTAATAATAAATCTCACTTTTTTTCAAATTGATTATGCGACGTATGCACTTCATAATTGCATGTAAAATTACTTAAATGCACAATTAACTCACCATAACTGGTATCATTTTCGCACATTTAGCAAGTTTATGGACAGGAAAGCTGAAATTTTTGAGGGCCTGTAACAAGCCTTTCTCTATCGAGTATTCAGAAAAGTAGCAAAAAGGAAACATAGAAAACAAGCAGATTATTTTTGCCTACTGAGTGAGTAATAATGCAAAGAAATGTGAATAACCATTGGAAAATCTGATTGATTCAGGACACATTGGGAGAAAAGCCAACTGAGAATAACCAGGCCCACCTGTGTCTTCAAAGAGCTAATAAATCCAGATGCGATCTCAAGAATAAGTGAGACGACCACCGGCGCAGTTTTGACTACCCACAACGACGACCACCCGTGTACCTGCAGTAGCATTGTTGAATTAACATTATAGAAAAAACTTGGTGAAGTAAATATATACATATCTAAGGGACAACACAAATATTATAGTTTCTTGTTCAACAAGAATAAGAAAATCAAGAAAATTTGAATTAATATATATCATATAAGAATCAAGCATCATAATTTATAATCTTCTCCAATCCTTTTGTGCCCACATTATTCCAAAGGAAATCTGGAAAACTTTTTTCCAAACTCCAATCTGCAGACTTGTACTCTATAACCAAGCGTCTAAAATCAAGACTGCAGACAGCTAATGATGTTTTTGACAAAATTGCTTGAAAAAAGTGCACACTTTAATTCACTTAATTTCGGCATTAAACTTCCAAATTCCGAGTCTTGCAGCACGCGTCGCCCTATCTAATTAAGTGTATGCCAAACCCAGTTGCTCTCATAACAGAAATGAAATTCTATTTTTCTTCTCTGTTTTTCGTTCCTCTGTACTTTGTGCCCTGTTCTTATCTTCTCTTTCAGTTCTTGAGATGATGATCCTCCAAACTATATTTTTTTTTTTTAAATTCTGGATCTGTGCTGGTCTTTCATTCAGGGAGGCAGTCAGGGACCATAGATTACTATCATGGATAAAAGTTTTATATATGAATTGCTGCTGAAATCTGGAAAGATTTGTAACAAGTAATAAATCTGTAAATCAGTTTAAGAGCTTTTGAGTTGAGCTGTTTAGATTTCTTTAACTCGAAAAGTTTCTAAAGGTCAAAATGAACAGATTATATCTATTATATCTTAGTGTAGTCAATTGTTTTCTTTTTCTTTTTTAAAATCTTAATTTTGAAAATAAATATGAATTTCTCATTTGAAGAGAGAAAATCATACTTTATTATTCATGATCTGTTATTGCCAACATAAGATGGGTGAAAGTGAAACAACTTGAATGCTTGTAGTTCCCTATCTGTATTGACAAACCAATATACATCATATTCAAAAGACTTCAGTGCTCTTATATTTGTAGACTTCTATTTGTGTGTATTTTAACAAGTCTCATGAGAGGAATCCCAAGACTTCTATATTATTTGGGCAGCCTCAAAAGACCCAAGATTTGTAAGTAAGGTTGTAGCTCATGAACTTGACTTGATTTTTGTCTTTTAAAATTTCTCTTAACTCTATGTATTTATAATAACTATATTATTTATATTAATTCAAAGTTGTTTTGCCAAAGTTTTGTATATAGAGTTAAGAGATTTTGTGTGTATTCACGCGCCTTTATTCGTAAAAGTTCAAGGTCTTGGAAGCTTACAAGTTTTCCACTTATGTTGTAGGTTTGGAGGGTGAGATGAGAATTTTGTGTTTTGTTTTGAAATTTAAAATATTAAGTTTTAATATTATTATTGTTTTGGAATTTTAAAAAGGTGTATTGAAATTTTAAAAAGTTGAATTGTTTATTATATTTTATATGGGAATTTGAAAAATGTATAATAATGAGATGAGATGAGATGAAAATTTTGTGTTTTGTTTGATGTCCCAAACCTAGTCTCAGACTTGGGATGAACATTGCTAGATGTTGGGCTCTAGTGGATTTATCTGGGTCTGTAGCTTAGGCCCAAAATGAGAGCCGTTTTGAAAAAAATTAGGACACCTTCACAGTTGTAATTTAAGATGTTGGGCTCTAAAGTTGTCATTCTAAAGTGATGCAATCAAGTTGAGTCTTGCACTTCGAATATAGAAGTACTGTAGTCATAAAGAGATTATAAAAATAATTATATAAATTAATGTAATTTCATGTGATCCATCATATTTACTTTACAATAAAAATAACTTTACAATCTAACAAATCATATCAAGTCATATCAATTTGTAAGATTACTTTTATGTAATCATTTTGTAGCTAGAATATTTCTCTTAATTATATATATCTGAACTTAATATAGTTGTCATCTTCAATTGGTTTTTCGTCGCTAAAAAGCATATGTAAGTGACAGGATGATAACTAAAATGTAGCTTCTCTATCAATAATTGAATTTGTTAGGGATGTTAAAATAATGTATTCAGTGCAAGAAAATGGATGGTAGGTACATTTCGCTGCTATTGTCCGAATGGGTCCATTTGGCAAAGTTTGTAAAGAAATTGACATTTTAGAATAAGGTTACTTCGAACAAAGATTATTACTTAAATATTTTGTACAATTTAAATAGAGATAAATATAATATGTAGATCAATATTATAATTTATTTAATATTGAAATTCCTATTACTTATGAGTACTATTGTATTATTAATCTATTCTTTTTGAATTTTTCAAAATATTTGACTCAAAATTATAAAAATCTTGTAGATCAATGTTACATTATTTAAATTAATAGGAGAGGCATCGACTGAATTTTTCCGTGCTCATGCTTCTAAGTCATTTATGGTGGTTAATGAGATGAGACTTTAGGTTGGAATGCTGTTATCATCTTCGGAAGAGGTTCATGGAGGGGCAGTAGGTACTTTGAGCAAGTCTTGGCACATAAACAGGTTCATTCTCTACCTGATCAATCTTCTATAGTTAGTAAAACCATTTTTGAGTGTGATAATGATATATGATATGTCAGCTCCCTTCAATCCAAGTTATTAAAGATGCAGTTTTTTCCATCCCTGTGAATAGTAGTCCTGGTCCAGATGAATTTGAGTCATGTTTTTTTCAAGCTTGTTGGAGTATTGTGGAGAGGGATTTTGTTTGTGCAGTGCATGGTTTTCTTCGAGGAGCAGAATTGCCTTGTTTTTCTTATTACGTCAGCTCCTGTACTTATTCCAAAGGTTGAAAACCCAGCGTCCTTTTATAAGTTTAGGACAATCAATTTATGTTTTGTGTGTTTATAAAGTGTGCTCCAAGATTCTTGTAGATCGTTGTAGTAACTTATAATGAGTAGAGAATTGCGACTATCGTCTGGTGCAGTAAAAATCGCTGCAAATGACTATTTGTAGCGATTTTAGGGGTTATTTTCAGCGAAAATTAGTGCCGAAAAAGGCCCTGTTTCTTATAGTGTGTAGATCGTTTGGCTACTATTTTGCCGTGCATTATATCTTAGGAACAAGGTGCTTTTATTAACGAAAAGAGTATATTTGAGAATATTAGGCTTACTCAGGAGATGGTCCATTGTATTAACAAATCTGTGAGGGGTGGAAATATTATCCTTAAAATTGATATGGCTAAAGCTTATAATAATGTAGATTGAGAGTTTTTGTTCTATGTGTTGGAAGGTTTTGGTTTTTCTAAGGTGGTGTGTGATTGAGCTTCGTTATTGTATATTTTATACACTTAAAACCAATAAATCTTAATTATTTCATTATTTTATTGTTAGTTTTAGATGGAAAAATAGTTGAGAGGGAAAAATCCGAGTTATGATTTAAATTAATTAATAGCATAGTTTATGCTTGATTTTAGTACTTGTGATTTAATTTGATAATATTTCTTCACATGCACATGCAACAGACCTTTAATATTTTTCATTTCTTTTGTTTAGTTTTATTTTTGTCTTTATTTATTTATTTTATTTTTGTTTATCTAGTTTTATTTCTGTTTTTATTTATTTATTCATTATTTATTTGTTTGTTTAGTTTTATTTTCGTTTGTCTTGCAGCTACTCTGACGCACGGCAGCACCACCAGCAACGCTGCACCTCCACGGTTGCTCCAACACAACCCGTGAGCCATGCATGCACCATTGCGCACCTCCACGTAAAAGCTACATCACCACGCAGCAACCTCCTCCTCACGGCCTCCACCCGTTGCCTACCACCAACGCACACGAAACCATCGCCACCACCTTACCTCCACGATGCATTGCATGCACACGTCCTTTGCCCAGTCCATCCACTGCCACAACACGTCCAACAGCTCACTACCTCTGCACAACCCACTTGCACGGCCAAGAACCACAGTGCACCTGCTCCCACTGAAGCTTTATGCACAGCGCAACTGCACCTCTCCACCAGCCGTGAACCACCTTGCCTGCAGCGAACTCCTCCTCCACGTGAAAACATCCGATGCACTGCACCGCATACACAACATCACAACTTATTAACAGATGATAATGCTGCTGCTACACAAAAGGAGCACAACACTGCTGCTACACGAAAGGAGCACAATAGAGCACCTATACCTGCCGAATCTGTTCCTTCCGAATATTCTAACAAACTTCCTACATTGTATAACTGTTTAGGGGTAGTTTAGTATATTCAGTTGTATATAATATTCCTTTCTTCTTAGATAAATAGACTACTGTACAGCACAATAAGCGATATATACAATTTTACAGAAGAAATCAATATCGTCTTCTCCATTCTTACTCTCTTTTCGTCTAATGGCAAGCACACTAAACCAAACCTCATGCCAAATCTGACATGGTATCAGAGCCACAGGTTATTTGAAAGGCTCTCCAACTCAAGTTTGCCGACTCAACAAAAGTCTCTATGGCTTGTAATCTTACAGTAGGAGCAGTAAGATTTGTCTCTCTTGGCAGCAAAATTGGAAGGTTTGGGAGAAAATTTCCGAGCAGCCAAGGCAACTGTATCAACACTAGGAACAGCCGAAGTAATGTGTCGATGTCGCTCTTGTTGTTGAATATAGGAGAAAACCTTAGTAACGGGTGGCACTGGGTCAATGAGCATGAGCTGGTCCCAAACGTTGGTGAAAGAGTCATGAAGGCCCATGAGAAATTGAATCACGCAGTCCCTTTGATAGCGGTCAGAGATAACCTTCGTTGGCACAAGAACAAACAGGTAGCGGGTCATATATAGAAAATTCATCCCAAAGAGATTTTAACTTACCATAGTAGATACTGACAGTATCAGTGTCTTGGGATAAATTGGCGAGGGCCTTGTTCAACTCATAGATACGAGGTCCGTTTTGGGGAGAAAAAGGCTCCTGCAACTCATCCCATAATTTATGGGCATCATCCACGAAGGCTACTGAGGGTCGAAGAGGCAAAGTAATGGAGTTTTGAAGCCAGGATACAAGCATGTCATTACATCGTTCCCAAAGACTAAAAAGAGGGTCAGCGGTTGAAGATGGTTTGGAAATGTCTCCATTGATAAATCCAAGCTTATTTTTGGCCCGAAGAGCTCGTTGAATGGCACGAGACCAGGTAGGATAATTTTCTGTTGTAAGGGGTTCGGTTACAAGCAAAATGCTTGGGTTATAAGAAGTCTCAAGTCGGTATGGGTTGATTGGGTTGTTGAGGTCTCCAAATTTGAAGGTGGGAGGTTTGATGATGGGAGGATCGGTGGTGGCCATTTTCACCTCTCCAAACTGAGGAATTCACTTGCTTCTCCTTCCGCCAATCATCTTCAAACAGTTCACTCCCCCCACCCACATACTTCTAACACAGCTGGTATTTCTTATTCCTTATCATCTTCTTTTCATTCTTCTATACCATGGATCATTGATACGGGTGCTACTGACCATATGGTTTGTAGCCCTCTTTTTTTACTCATGTAACATCCTCAGTTTCGTACTCTGTCAAACTCCCCAATGGCGACTCTGTCCCTGTCACTCATGTTGGTATTGTGCAAATAACAACCACTCTTATTCTCCAAAATGTTTTATGTGTTCTGACATTTTCCTTTAATTTACTATCTGCTGGAAAGCTTGCCAAACAACTTAACTGTTCTCTTATATTTCTCTCTGATGTGTGTTTTATACAGGGCCTTTCTCCTTGGACAACGATTGGGAAGGGTAACATGACACATGGACTCTATCACCTCCACACCGAAAATGTCTCGCCTCATGCCCTGGTGCATACACTATCTCAGAATTTCCACCATCACAACTTTGTTTCAGCTGTGTACAGCCTATCGACAGCACCTTTGATTTATGGCACTGTCGATTAGGCCATACATCACCTTCCCGATTGCAACTTATCAATGAACCTCATGTACTAATTCAATTAAATACAAAGAAAAATTTACCTTGTTTAATTTGTCCTCTCGCCAAACAAACACGTTTGCCTTTTCCTTCTAGCACTCATTCTACTCACGCTTGCTTTGATTTAGTTCATTGTGACATATGGGGGCCACACTCAATACCAGCCCACGATGGTTCACGTTTTTTTCTTACCATTGTTGACGACTTCTCTCGTTGTACTTGGGTATACATTTTGAAAAATAAATCCGATGCACGGACTTGTCTTAAAACTTTTTGCAATTTAGTTGTTACCCAATTCAACACTCGAGTCAAAATTTTACGTAGCGACAATGGTTTAGAATTTTCCATGAACAATTTCTACTCTGACCATGGCATCATTCATAAAAAATCTTGTGTCGAGACTCCTCAACAAAATGGTTTAGTTGAGCGAAAACATAGACACCTTCTTCAAGTCGCCCGGGCTCTTAGATTTCAATCTAGCATCCCTTTACAATTTTGGTCCGATTGTATACTCACCACAACATATTTAATAAATCGGGTTCCTACTCCAATTCTTCAAAACAGGTCCCCTTTTGAAGTTCTTTTTCAAAAACCTCCTTCATATTCACATCTTCGAGTTTTTTTGTGCCTCGCCTTTGCATCCACCATTTCTCAAAATCGCCACAAATTTGACCCCCGAAGTAGACGATGTGCCTTTCTTGGGTACCCTTTTGGCTTTAAAGGCTATCGTCTACTTGATCTCGACACACACAAAATATTTGTTTCTAGGGATGTTATATTCCATGAACATTTATTTCCCTTCCACACTCCTCTTCTTCCCCATTCTTCTACTCCTTCCCATACTCCTTTTCTTCCCAACATCCAACTCCCTGACCCTGACTCAATTCCTGCTGCTACACAAAACCTACATTCACACAGTTCACCCGAGACACCCACTAACCTGGACCCAACTTCATCCGAAACATTCGTGCCTCCCACTTCCCTTGCAAACCCACCTTATCGACGCTCCACACGTACGCGTCGACCTCCCCCCCATCTTCATGATTTCATTTGTCCTTCCCATACCACCCCTCCACCATCTCAGAACATGCAATACTCTTCTTCACAAGATATCCATGCTGCCAGCAATACCTCTTCCTCATCATTGTCCTCGGCGATGCCATGTATTTCAGGTAAACCTTTTCCTCTATCTTCTTCTCTTTCTTTTCATAAACTGTCACCTTCTTATCATGCATTTGCATCTTCCATTTCTTCTACTTTTGAACCTACCTCTTATGGTGAAGCAATTAAAAACCCGAACTGGTGCAAAGCTATGATTTCAGAAATATTAGCTCTCGAACTTAACAATACTTGGACTTTAGTTGAGCTGCTTCCTCACAAACACTCAATCGGTTCCAGATGGGTTTTCAAACTTAAGCATAATTCTGATGGAACTATTGAGCGATACAAGGCGCGCCTAGTCGCCAAAGGTTTCACCCAACAAGAAGGTCTTGACTATAACGAAACCTTCTCACCCGTGGCCAAGTTGGTCACCTTCCGTACTCTCTTGGCAGTGGCTTCTATTAAAGGCTGGTTTCTACGACAATTTGATGTCCAAAATGCCTTCCTCCATGGTGACTTAGAGGAGGAAGTGTACATGCGAAAGCCTCCTGGCTATTTGAAAGGCTCTCCAACTCAAGTTTGCCGACTCAACAAAAGTCTCTATGGCTTGAAACAAGCTTCGAGACAATGGTACTCTAAATTTTCTAATGCCTTAATTGTCTTTGGTTTTCAGCAATCCAAGGCGGATTACAGCCTCTTCACACGCCTACACGACGGTTCATTCACGGCCCTTCTAGTCTATGTCGATGACATCATCGTGACCAGCTCCTCCTTGGATTCCATTGCTGATCATCAAAGCTTTCTCAATAATCATTTTCGCATCAAATGTCTTGGAGACCTTAGATATTTTCTCGGCATCGAAGTAGCCCGATCATCCAAAGGGATTTCGATTTGCCAACGGAAATATTCTTTGGATATTTTATCTGATGCTGGTTCTCTTGGCACTCGTCCACTCAAGTTACCAATGGATCAAAATCTGAAACTTAGAAAAGATGACAGCACGGTTCTCTCCGATCCTCTACCTTATCGGCGCTTAGTTGGTCGCTTAATTTACCTCACAATTACTCGGCCTGATATCAGCTATGCTGTCCATGTTTTGAGTCAATTCATGACTACACCGAGCTCTTCACATCTACACGTTGCTCAACAGGTCCTTAGATACATCAAGAATGCCCCAGGCCAAGGTCTTCTCTTTCCTTCCGATTCTGCACTTTTACTTCAAGGTTACACAGATTCGGATTGGGCCTCTTGCCCTGATTCTCGACGCTCCATCACGGGTTTTTGTATCTTCCTCGGTACTTCACTCATTTCATGGCGTTCGAAGAAACAATCTGTAGTATCTCGCTCCTCGGCTGAAGCCGAATATAGGGCAATGGCCACCACTTCTTGTGAATTACAATGGCTGTCTTATATCCTTAAAGATTTGAACATCTCTCTCTCGCTACCAGTTGACTTGTACTGCGACAATCAAGCTGCACTCAGCATTGCTGCGAATCCCATCTTCCACGAACGCACTAAACATATTGAGCTCAATTGCCACCTCATCCGAGATAAAATACAAAGTGGTTTCCTCCGCACCTGCCATGTTCGTTCGGCCTCACAGCTTGTAGATATTTTCACAAAAGCATTACCTTCATGTCAATTCACATTTTTTCTTTCCAAGATGGGAATAGAGAATATCTATTATCCATCTTGCAGGGGGATATTAACAGATGATAATGCTGCTGCTACACAAAAGGAGCACAACACTACTGCTACACGAAAGGAGCACAACAGAGCACCTATACCTGCCGAATCTGTTCCTTCCGAATATTCTAACAAACTTCCTACAATGTATAACTGTTTAGGGGTAGTTTAGTATATTCAGTTGTATATAATATTCCTTTCTTCTTAGATAAATAGACTACTGAACAGCACAATAAGCGATATATACAATTTTACAGAAGAAATCAATATCGTCTTCTCCATCCTTACTCTCTTTTCGTCTAATGGCAAGCACACTAAACCAAACCTCATGCCAAATCTAACACAACTGTGAGCCAGCCGTGGTTCCTCCTCTGTTTTTCTAACCTAAAACAGAGTATTTCATTTTCCTCTTTGAGCCACTGCGCCATCCGTGAGCTACTGCACCTTCTGTCCCGTGATACATGGTGAAGACGTCACTAACTCAAGAACCACCCAGTTGTCCGTGACCTCCACCGTCCGCAGCCCCACGTTGCATGCATGAAGCGGAAACTCCTCTCAGGCTCGCCATGGTTGCCAAAACAAATAGCCCTCAGTTTCTAACCCTAGGTAAACTGATGCAAAGGATCCGAGTAAGAAGATGTTGAGTTGTCTGTACGTTGACTCTGCTAAAATACCTTAAGGTGACATATTAGTATAAAGAGAGCAGGAAATCATGATCCTTCCTTAATTGGGACAATTTTAGGCACGTTTTAGTATTTTGACCATAACTTTAGCTAGCTATAGGATATTAAAATCGTGCATATGACCCAAATTCAGAAAGTTTTTTTCGGCGCTCAAGGCGTGGGCACTAGGGCTGTGCATAAAACATTTGGACCCGGCCCGTCCGTGTGGCCCGACCCGACCCGACCAAAATAGCGGGTTGAAGTAATGTACGGGTCGAACCCGCTAAAACCGCTATAAAGAAAAAAAAAAGGGCGATTGACACTTGAAATTCAATCTCTTCAAACAATATCTCAGAAACCCTAGCCTCCATCAAGAACGACGATGCCATCTCCAGCCGCTGCGGCCTCTGTGGCTTCCATCAACGTAAAATCGCAACCCAGCTTAGTTCAAACATCGGCAACCTTTGAAAAAGTCCCAAAACCTTCCAAATCCAGACACGGCTTCCATCACGCTCTCTGTTTCTCTGCCATGGCTACTGTTGAAGCTTCTTCGCATGCCCCAACGCCGTTGCTGAAAGATGAGCTTTGAGCCTTACCACCTCATCATCGTCCAAGATGGTGATCCTTCGAAGACCATCAACGTCCCTGATGGCTTCGATTACGAGCTCTATAACCACAACGACATCAACAGGATTCTGGGTCCCAAAGCCTCCTGCATTTCCTTCAAGGACTTTGCTTGCCGCTGCTTTGGGTGTCTAAGAAGAAGTATATTTTCACAATTGAGGGCGACTGCTTTGTAAGTTCTTTGATTTATGGTGCTAATGGGTTTGGTTTTCTGGTATGAAGGTGCAGATCTTGCACGTTGCTTGTTTTGGGAATTTTAGCTTGCTTTTCCAACTTCGATTTTCCTTTATTTTCCCTAGAAAATTTGAAGTGATGGGGTGAGGATGCTTTCAAGTTGTCTGTAATAGTGGGCGCTGGTTAAATTTGAAAATTCAAGAAAGGGATTATACATGGATATGTAAGGTTTTTTTGATCTGTTTGTACACGATTCGGACTCCCATTTCCTACTTCCAATGTCGGGTCGGGTCTGCCCATAGCTGTTTGGCCCGTTTTAAAGTCGAGTCGGATCGGATCGGGCCCAAACATGGACCGGGTTGGTCGGGTTGCAGCCCTAGTGGGCACCAAGCTATGCTCGGCCATTTATTTTTCCTTGCACCTTTAATTTCTGTTTATTTACATTACTGTCATTTATTTTTCTTGCACTTTTAATTCCGCTATTTAAATTAATGTCATTTATTTTTCTTGCTCTTTTAAATTTCAGTCTATTAATTTCAGCAATTTTAATTTACGTTCTTGCATTTTAATTCCTTATTTTTTATTGCTACACTTAAATCCAACAAACATGAATTTGGTTCATGACCATTAAATTTTCATTTTCATTGCACTCCTCCATTCATTATACATATCACCTCTTTTATTTTTTATTTTCTCTTTATAAATATTTTTACCATTTCACACGAGTTTGATTTTTAAGCATTTTTCCTAGGGAGACGATCTAGTAATTTAATCCTAATTATTACGCGACACTCTCCTATACTTGAGATAACCTTTGTACTGCTCATTTTTTAGTGATTCAAGTTTTTGGCTCCATTGTCGGGGAATCGAGTCTTGGCGTAAATTTAAACTTGTGATTTTATTTTCATTTTTTTATTCGTTGTCCTCCTTATTATTAAAAAAAAACATTTTCACCTACTACTCTGTCGCTTGAATCTTCTCTTTACTATTTGGATTGATGTTTCATGTCTTGGGTGAAAGACAGTTCAAATAGATTGTGTAGATTTGCATCATGCACTGAAAGAAGTTTACATAGCTTAGAGATAATACCCCTTCTATCCCTTCTACAAGCAACGGCACTGAAACAGAACAAGCCATGGTTGAACTTGCATCACGCACTCTTAGAGATTATTTGCAGCCCACTCACACCATTACAACTTCATGCATTGTGTTACCTAATGATGCACCTAATTTTTCTATAAAGCATGGCAAGATGTTTGTAATACCTTTGTTCCACAGGATGGATGCTGAGAATCCTTACCAACATCTATCAGATTTTGAGTTGGTTTGCACGACATTCATCAATAGGACCAATACTGATGAATACAATTGACTTCATTTATTTCCTTTGTCTCTATAGGACAAAGAAAAAATTTGGTTTAATTCTTTGAGGTCTAATTCTATTTCTAGCTGGTCTGATATGCAACATGAGTTTTTATAGAAATTCTTCCCTTTTTAGAGAACTCAGTTGATATAAGAGAAAATCAACTAGTTGAATCAAAGACCCAACGAAACTTTCCAGAATAGATGGAAAAGATTTAAGGATTTTATGCACATTTGCCCACATCACGATTTTGAATCCAGGATGCTAGGGAATTATGTTTACACCAGTCTCTCACTCCAGAATGCAAGCAATTTGTCCAAACCATGTGCATCGGAGAATTCTTTAGCAAGGAACCTAATGAAGCACTATCATTTTTTGACTATCTTGCCAAGAGTGTCCAACAATGGAACACTCGAACTAATCGAGTTCCATCGACCGCATAGCCACTGAGGGCTATTGTTGGTGGAGGCAGATATGAGCTAAAGGAGGACACTGATATTGAAGCCCGAATAGCTGTATTAACCAGAAGATTGGAGGTCATGGAAATGGAAAAAGTAAAGGCCGTGAAAGCTACAGAGGCTTGCTTTTTATGCGTTGATTCAAACCACAAGACCCAATACTGCCTAATCATGCTAGTATTTCAAGAGAATGGGTCTGAACAGATGCAATCAGCTAATTGGGTCAACAGAGCATAAAATCAAACTTTCTGAAATATATATAATCCTGGGCGAAGGAATCACCCAAATTTCTGGGGGAGGAATGATCAGCTTGGCCGTTCTCCACCATCTTCTTAGCTACCATTTCATCAGGTTGTTCCTCACCTCCAGTAGCAACCATATCAGATTCCTTTGAGCTATCCTTTTGTAGCACCTCCAGAATTTTAGTCTCATGTAGCTGCACATAGTTCTCAGCTTCAATCATCTACGAAGAAGTCTCTAGACGACAATATGGCACAGATGGCCAATACGCTTAAGCAATCCATGCAGAGCTAGGCCACCACAAATAATCAAAACCCTCAAGCCATAAATGAACTGCGAGGCACCATAAATAAGATGAATACAACACTGAGAACTCTGGAGAAAGGGAAGTTTTTGGCACAACCTCAACCTAATCCTCAAGTGTAGAGGCAACAACTACATGTACATAATGTATCAGGGGATGTTATTGGGACAACAAAGGTCGTTCTTACTTTGAGAAGTGGAAAGGAAATCCCCCAACCGAAAATGATCATGGATAGACAAGAAACTGCCCCTACACCTGAAGATGTAACAAAGCTTGAAGAAGTTGAAAAGGAAGCAGAGGTGGTGAGACCGGAGTTGAAGAGGCCTGAAATTTCACATGCTGAAACAAGTAGAGGGTACCAACCTTTCGTTCCCTATCCTCAGAGATTGGCAACTGGCCAAAAGAATAAATACCACACTGAGATCCATGAAATCTTCAAACAAGTGAAGATTAATATTCCACTATTGGAAGCCATACAACAAGTTTCTTCATATGCAAAATTTCTAAAGGACTTATGTACAGTGAAGATGAAGCTTATTGTAAAAAAGAAAGCTTTCCTAAATGAGCAAGTCAGTGCATTGATAATGAACGAGACTCTTTAGAAGTTTGGCAATCCCAACTCTCCCAACGTTTCCATTATGATCGGTGAGTCACGCATTGGGAGACCTTTACTTGATTTGGAGAGTAGTGTGAACTTACTACCATTCTTGGTATATGAGCATATGGGACTGGGGGAGCTGAGAAAGACCTTCATCATGCTACAGTTGGCTCATGCAAGGTGAAACGAAAACATCAAGCGGTGCAATATTGCAATTCCAACTATCTTATGTGGCATTCGTACTGTAAAAATCGCAATTCCATTTAGTAAGGCACCAAGTGAACAAATGGGAATTTTAGAGTGGAAGCAAAATGTCAAGCAGTGCATAAGAAAATATACTCCACTATAAAATGAAAACCAACGTTGGATTGCTCTTTCGATTCTATACTGTCATCCTCTCTTCATTTTTGGATTTCCATTTTTCACTTCTACCTCTTCTACTCCTTCTCCTTCCATGGCATCCAATGCTGGCAATTATTTTAGTGGCGATGCTGACCCTTACTGATCAAGGTGCTTTCATCTCCACTTGATGCTTCTCTACTTTCGAAATTTTGGGTCTGATTATTTCACAAGAACTAACAGTCATATTGCAAGGTTTTCATTGTTTTTTTTTTAATTGGATGATTATTGTTAACAATGACTATGTTTGTAAAAGTGTTCTGCATTTTTGGGTTTACAGAGGGGGCCTTAGCACGATGTTGTATAGAAGGAGCTTGTATATCTACCGATTTCTTTTTCATTTTTCCTGGAAAGGGTGTCACGAATACATGAGGGTGGTGAAATGTGGGGAAGTATTGGGGCTGAGAGGGAAGGAGAGATGAAACTCATCGTGAGACCATGAGAGACATGCAACGAACTAGGGGTGTCGGAAACTCTTTGGCGGAGGTTTCTGTGGGATCCCAATGTGGTGAGGTGTTGCTGATGGTGGCTTGCAGCGGTTCAAGTGGAGAAGGCTTGTTCTCTATTTTCAGGAGTTTGGAACATAGGTTTTGCAAGCTATAAACAAACTAAAGCGCAAGAATTTCATAATAACTTCTTCCTACGCATGCAACAAACAACCAAACCATGTAAGTTCAATCAACCAACGTCGATGGAAAAACATTCATGAAATAGTGTACCCAAAGACATTAGGGAAATAAAAGAAAAATAAAAATTTTCGTCAATGAATGCAGAAATTGCATGTAACCAAGTTCTTGATATGGCTATGGTAGCAAAACCTCCAACACATGAACAACCATGACCCTTCGATACATGACTCATAAAGAAAGATAAAAAAAAACCAGTAGAGAGAAAGCAAAACCTCCTTATCCTAAAGAGAGACCCTCTCGCTACCAGAGGAAACAATTGACTTTGAGGTCCAATCCAAGTGATGCTTCTTGCCCATCAAAGAAGGAGGATGTGCGTTCCGCGGGAAGTGAATGAGGTCAAAACCACTCAGGGACAAAGATCTTCGTTAGCTAACTGTTTTTAACCAACCTTTCAGATCTAAGATAGTGTCTTGGATCAACAAACATAAAATACAATGTTTTTTTTCGAGTACATGTAGATATTATTTTAGAGAATTTTCAGATGACACCCCCACCACACTACATTGGAACCTAAAGAGAAGTGAGAAATGAGAATCCAACCCTCCCCACGTAAATCCAAAAGATACCAAACATGGTGCGTGATTTTCTTATAGAAGCTATATTCTTCTATCCTCCCTCTGTGGCCGAGCATGAGCGTTCCCTTAAATTTGAATGATCTATCAGTCCAAGACTCCGAATGCTCATCGCATTTTGACATGAGTATGTGAAGTCTTTGAGTTTGATTGAGGATTATTGGTGTCTTCCAAGGATTCTTTGGGGTTACCATTTACAAAGGGAGATCTGGGTGTGGTAGAACACGGATGTTATATGCAATTTCTCCCCAAATCTGTATTTGGGGTACTATAATCTTATCTGGGTGTTGGTGATTTCGACGAAAAATGCAGTGTGAATGCATATATTAAATAGAAATAGATTTATGAGTTGAATAATTTGAAGTTAAACTAATCTTTACATCTTTTATTTATACACACTATTTTCTAGATATGCATTTGAATTTTAAGATATATCCAGTATATGTATTCTTTTCAAGATATAAGAAACGAAAAAATTAACATGAAAGAGATCTACCATTGGTGCAACTTTTTTTGGATTAGATTAATTGTTTTAAGTTTGTGACTATTTCTATTCCTCAGTAAAATTAAAAATGGAAAATTCTAGACTAGCACGCTATAGAAGACGAATGATTATAAATGATTTGTACCACTACTATTGATAAAATGGTTATAAGTTATTTAATTTATAACTTAAATAAATTAATAGTTTTAAGTTTGTGACTATTTCTATTCTTCAGTAAAATTAAAAAAGGAAAATGCTAGACTAGCACATCGCAGAAGACAAATGATTATAAATGAAATAGGAAGTGGAGGAAGAATGCGTCATGATGGTAAACAAAGTAGTGACAGTATAAGTGATGACATAGTTGTGCGACGTAGATGACAAACCATAATGGATGATATAGGAAGTGCAGCAAGAATGCATGTTGTTGGTGAACGATGAATAGATATTGCAATAGATGAATATCTAAATATATATCTATAAAATCCAACATAAATAACGGTCTGCACATTGAGGATCATAAATATAAAGTTTGGGATACACTCATGTGATGCAACCGCAAATTTGTTGAATAATCATATGCTGGTGTTGTCTCCATTTTGTGACACGTGTGTAGGTGATACACATAAATGAATCACTTTTATAATTTGAATAATACTAGATATAGTTATAAATTGTGTCGTATACTTATTTTGAAAAAAACAAAGTTTACTATTAAAAAAAATTATTTTTTTACATAGGTCTCATATTTATTCACTTCTTTTAGAAAAGAATACACGATGGGCACTCATTGCGATATTGCTTCTACATGGATGAAAGAAATAGATACAAAAGGTTCATGCTTTACATAAAAAGAGAAAGAAAAAGAGAAATTGGGTACCTCTAATTAGTTACGTTTCAAAATGAATCTCATTGTGAAAATTGCTTCTACATGGATGTTTGTTTTGTAAAGCAACTCCGCAATGTTTCCTATTTTTTTTAGTAGTGCTACATGTACTTAAATTTTTACTTACAATTTTATTTGCAAGACTCATTTTATTAGTTTTCTTTTGGAATTCAAATTTTAAATTTCAAATTTCATGATTTTTAACATATCAATAATTGACATGTGGAGAAGTAAGTTTTTTGTAAGTTTTCTTAAGTGCATTTAGCATTTTCCTTCTTTTTTATGTAACTCGTAAGAGTTTTTTTGGCTTTGCACAGATTTCTTGGAACTAAGAAGTTAGAATTATTCTTTGGTTTCTTCATCCTTTTTATTTGGTTTAAAAGTAGTTGAGGATGGAATGGGCTAAATAATGACCACAACCCAATGCAAGATTCTTGAAGCCCAGATAGGTGTAATAAAGCCCAGCCAATGAAAGGAGAAAACATCTTCTATTCTTCTGAAAGGAAAAAGACTACAAAAGTTAGAAAGTATAGGATTAATACGCAGCATTAACGCTAGACTACTAAGACTACTACATGAAAGAGACACAACTACAAGATGGAGGGTATAATACCAGATAGGGGTGGCAATATGTGGCATGATCCATTAACCTAATATGAACATGATACGAGCGAGTTTGAGTTTAGTCTTAACGGGTTTGAGTTAAAACGAGTTGACTCGATAAGACACAATTGCTTAATGGGTTGATAACAGGTCAATCTGTTTTGATTCATTATAACTCGTTATGACTCGTTAAAAAAGTTAAAGTTACAAATATACCATTATACCTAAAATTAAAATTGTTGGGATTTTAATTTCAATATTTTTATTGTTTGAATTGTAATTTTCTACTTGTAGTTAGTTTTTAATTTTTTTTTATAGATATTGTGATTTTAATATTTATATAAAATTATGCTAAACTTAATAAGGTTAAACAGGTTAATTTCGGGTTTGTTCGACTCATTTACATAAACGAGTTGGGTTGTGTCATGTCAACCTATTATATTAATGGGTCGGGTTAAAATTTGAGATTTTGATACGATAAACTTAACAGGTCGTGTTCAGGTTGACCCATATAGTATAATATACATACCTTGACACGATACGAACACGACATGTTAATATGATTTGACACCCTAATTATTACCAAGAGTGTTGGATCTATAAAGAAATTCATTTATCTGGTTTAATTTAATATGTCATATCTAATTTATAATATAACATATTATATAAACTATATCATTTTATAAATTTTTATATTTTTTATAAGATTTTTTAATCAAACAAGAATTTTTCATAATCAAAAGACTCGATAACAGAAAAAATGATCCAAACTTATTTACCAAAGACTGTATAAATGTGTAAGAGTGGCATTGGGAAAAATCCCTCACTATTATAAGACTATGCTAAGAGTTAGTTTGGGAACACATGTATTCTCAAATATTTTCATATATTTCCTCTCAAATATCACTCAAACGTAAAATATTTTTCAATTTCAAATTTTTATTTCTTTCATCTAATCATTATATAACTATTACAATTTTCACAAACTTTCAAACAAAATACAAAAATAAATACTACTTTTTCAAATTTCAAAATGATAATGATATTAATGACAATATTAATTATAATATATATATATATCACTACAAGAAAAACGAGTATTTGTGACAGATTATTTATGACGAGAATAACAAATTGTGATGAAAAAATACTTATTTTAGTAGAAAATAGTCATTTTTGTAGAAAATACCTGATCACAGATAATCAATTTTCTTATAGTAATTCAAACAATATTTTGATTTTATAATATTTTTGTGCAATTTTTCTCTCATTTCTCGAAACTTAACTAAACATCATAACTAAAATCATTTTATTACTATTTATAAGTAATTTATTACCATTTGTAGATATTTTGAAATATTCTAAGTGTCCAAACTAGGCCTAAGTGTCGACTTTATTTATGTTTTAGATGAGTATGACTTTTTTATCCAGTTTGATCCAAAATATCGCATCTATTGCCCATGCTTCAACTATTGCTTGGAACATTTACATTATTGTAATAGAAAGGTTCATTTTCCGGTTGGCTTGTTGTTTGCAACAAACTAGCAAGAAACTTGATGAAGCTTATTAATAAGAGGTCGGCATTCAGGTTGATGATAGTGAAGCCGAAATTTTGTTTAAAGTAGATTGTGCGCTAATGTATCTCCATCACTTAGGTATGAATTTATGTTCAAACTAGCTTTATGGAAGGATAAATGACTGATTCGGACCTAACCACAATGCCAAACATCAATAGTGTGAAGATCTGAGGCTTAAGGCCAAGCGAGACCTCCACTGATAGAGAAAAATTTAGAATTTTTGGGTCGTCCTATTTTTAAGACTTCGTTCCCTAGTGTAATTGGAGGGCCTATATATAGCCCCCCTCCCTTTAGATGAATGGTACAAATAGATTCTCTCTCACATATGTGTATCTCTTTAATCTCGACATTTAAGCAGTGAAATATGTGAGTATTGTTCTAGTTTTATCACGACCATCGACGATGACGATCTCAGATGAACAACTACGATGGAGAAGTTTGTGGAACAACCTCACTAGATGTGCGATTTGGTGATGAGGTAATATCGCTTCTATCGTGTATTCTGACCAAGTTTTTCTAGCACCTAGATATACAAGAGATAGATGACACGATACATTCATAACATTAATTGACATAAAAGTTGTAGTTTGGGGATAAAATGACAACTTAGATGGTTCCACGATAATATTGCAAAAGAACTAATAGTTTAAGGTGTAAATTGTAATTTTTTCTAAAAATAATGAAGCATAACACCTAAATCCCAAACATAAGAGGCACAAACATGAGGGAGTTGTAAGTAAACCTGACACTCAACTTAGCCTCTTCTACTATCTAGTACAAACTTTAATTTGACCTTATTGAGTTTCGCTGAAATATTTTTTATGTCAATTCTTTGTGTAGGTGACTCTGCACAACAATCCAAAGCCAATCTCATAACTGAAGATATGCAGTCCTCCATGGCAGCACGTTCTTTTTCATTTCTCAACAAATTGGCATCAACAATATCGAGTATTGAAGTGAGTAGTGATTCATCCACCCAACGCTTCAAGGTCAATTCTCCAATAAACATGCTATCTGTAGGCTTCTTTCTTGTGAATGTTTCCATTAGTAAAATGCCATAACTATACACATCGCCTCTTGTGGAAACAACTCCTTCTAATCCATACTCTGTGGATAACATTCTAACTCATCAGATATACTTTCTCATTTTATAATAGTGAACAAACAAATCTGAAAAAAACTAGTACTTGTAGATCAAGACTCAATATATATATATATATATGTTATTCTGGACTCAAAAGATATTTAATTGCATGTGAATGAGTCGAAGGATGAACATGAAGGATGAACATGCAATTTGAATTGGAAAAGTTTGAAAATTTACCTGGTGCCATGTACCCAAAAGTAGCAAGAGTCATGGTATGCATCATAGAGTCCCGATCATCTAAGAGTTTGGCCATGCCAAAATCGGCAACATGTGCAACCATTTCTTCATCTAATAAGACATTGCTAGGCTTCAGATCACAATGAATAATTGTTGTTGAATAACCATGATGAAGGTATTCTAATGCTGATGCGATATCAATCATGATATTTAGCCTTTGTAAGATATTCAGATAGTGATCTTGAGAGTGCAACCATTTCTCTAAGTTTCCATTATGCATGTATTCCAATACAAGGGCTTTGAAGTCAATATTGCTGCAAATGGTGATGATTTTGACAAGATTTCGATGACGAATATTTCTTAGCACTTCACACTCTGCATCAAAACTTTTGAATGCCCCTTTCACTTGCAAGTTCATAATTTTGATTGCAATATTCATCCCATCTGAAAGTGTTCCTTGGTATACTGACCCAAAACTTCCTTCACCAAGTAAATTATTAGAGTTGAATCCATTCGTTGCTTGTACAAGTTGTTGATGAGAAATTCTTCTCCATGTAACTAAAGGGTACAAGTCTGCTCGAGCAGGAGATTTTGGATTCCACTTTTTCCATTTTCTCCAAGCAAATGCAAGGGTCACTACAAGCATTATAAACCCAATTGTTGGCAATACATACCTTAGCATATGTGACCATTTTGTCTTCTTTCTTCGAGGATCACCTTCTTTACATGGGGGAACTTTCAATCGAGTTGCACCACAAAGTGCATTGTTTGACATAAATGATGTAGCTGAGAAGTTTTGAAATGGTCCACTTGTGGGAATTTCTCCTTGTAGTTTATTGAATGAGAGATTTAGATATTTGAGGTAATGGAGTCGTTCTAAGGACTTGGGAATCTCTCCAGATAAATTGTTATCGGAAAGATCCAAAAACTCCAAGCTTACCAATTCACCAAAAGATTCAGGAATTGAGCCTTGTAATCGATTTATTGCCAATGAGAGATTAGTCAAATCTTTGAGACCACCAATTGTTTTAGGAATTTCACCTGATAGTTGATTTCTTGACAAATTCAATCTCCTCAAGACCTTCATTTTCTCAATCTCAGATGAAAGAGAGCCACTTAAAGAATTGGATGAGAAGTCAACCTCCAAGAGATCTGTAAGCCTCCACAAGCTCAATGGAATCATAGAAGTTAATTGATTGAAGCCTAAGTAGAGAGCTCTTAGCGAAGTCATATTATCTATGCATCTAGGAATGTGTCCCGATAGATCATTACCAACTAAAAATAATTCAAACAATCTCCTTAGATAACATAGTTCTGTTGGTATGGTTCCCTTTAGTCTATTACCATCAAGGCCCAAACTTTGAAGCATGCGCAAACTTCCTATTGTGGTTGGAACAAGTCCTCTCAATTCATTGCTGGATAAGGTCAACGTAGTCAAACCACTTAAATTCCCGATCTCTATTGGAATGCTACCCTTAAGTTTGCAATCATATAGGTAAAGTGTTTGAAGAGAAAGAGAGAGGTTTCCAATGGACTTGGGAAGGAAGCCATTCAAGTGATTTTTGCTCAAAGCTAAATAAACGAGATTTATACAATTGGAAAAATAGGAGAAAATACTCAATTCTAGAGATTCAACTGTCAAATCATTGAATCCTAGGTCAAGCACCTGGAGGGATCTTAAATTTCCAAGCAATTTTGGAATTATGCCTGAGAATGAGTTCCAAGATAAGTCTACGAGAGCAAGCTGTGAAGTATTAGAGATAGAGTTGGGAATTGTTCCGCTCAATTTATTTACCCCAAGAAAAAGTCGTTGAAGATTTGGAAGGAAGAGACCCATATTTGATGGAAGATGGCCTGATAGGTTATTTGCCCCCATTCCAAGCCATCTTAATGTTGAGATATTGAAGATGCCAAATGGAATTGTGCCAAAAAAACCATTGGCTCCAATTTCAAAAACCTCTAGATTTTGCAGATTACCAATTTGATATGGTATTAAACCTGTTACAATATGAATAGTCATTGGTATTTTCTATTCAAGATGATAAAGAAGATATAATGAACCTAGAATACTCATTAGTAGTAAGAAAATTAATAACCATGACCTCAAATATTAGGGTTGGCACATTTCGAGTTGAATTCAGGCTCCTTTCCCAGTTCAAATTATACCATGCATGGAGGTGTCACAAATTGTTAGGAATGTTTCTGGGTCCTCTTGTGATTGTGTTACTAGACTTGTTGAAATCTTCTAGTTTCAATATATTTTAAAAGAAGTATTTTGTACTTCAATTTGAAATTAATTGTTCAATCAGAGATGATCATAGAACATGTATACTAAATCAATAATGGTATCGATGTAATTGACTCATATAAGACTATATAAGCATACCTTCAAAGTACGATCAAAAAACATGTCAACTAAATGATCAATAGCCTTATCTATGTGAATTGTTTCAAATAAGACAAAGAATACCTTCAAATTTGTTGTCATCAAGGTATAGCTCTGTAAGCATAGTTAAATTCCCTATTTCTGGGGGTAGTTTTCCTGTAAATTTATTAGTCAATAAATATAGAATTTGGGAATGTTTGTATTTGAACAAAAAGGATAATTATATTTTGGAGGTTGATAGTCGAGTAAACATACCTTTGAATTTGTTTTCACCAAGGTTTAGGTTTGTAAGCATGGTTAAATTCCCTATTTTCGGGAGTTCACCTGACAATTGATTACTAGAAATAGAAAGATACTGAAGATTGGGAAGATAATCAAACATATGTGTAGATAGTCCACCATATAGCATATTCTTGCCAAGTTCAATGTTTTGTAGTGAAGATATGTTGAAGAAAATGGAGGACATCGGTCCTGAAAGCTTGTTCGCTCCAAGATAAATTTTTTGCAAGGAAGATATCTTGAAGATAGAGGAAGGTATGGTGCCTGAAAGCTGATTGTATCCAAGACTAATAACTTGCAATGAAGATATGTTAGATAGAGATGGTGGAATAGTACCTATGAAATTGTTACCATATAGGTACAAAGATTGAAGATTTTTTAGCAACCCAATCCAAGATGGAATTTCTCCGCTCAATTCATTGAATCCAAAGTTAAAGATTTTCAACCGAGTAAGATGAGACAACTCATTTGGAAATGAGCCATGAAAACTGTTGTTTCTTATGCTTAGGCTAACAAGGAACGAAAGGTTCCCGATGTGCGGAGGAATGGTACCAACAAGGCCCATGTAGGAAAGGTTTAAAGCTTTGACTCGGAGATGTTTAGAACCACAGATGACACCTGCCCAATTGCAAACGGAAGTATTAGTAGAGGACCAATTTTTTGTCAAATGATTTTGGGGATCAAAAGAAATATGAGCTTTCAAGGCAAGAAGAGCAGATTGATCCGTGGTAATGTTAGGAGTTAACGCTGCCAAGGCAATGCTGAACCCGCACACAAAATAAAGCATCAGGAAACTTGTTGGGGAAGCCATGTGAAGTGTATGTTGGTTTAGGCACTCAAATTGAGGATTAACAAGTGATACTGATGTTTAAAAGAGATTGCAGCCAAAGAGGGAGGGAGGGAGAGGGTGGTTTGCGCGTTGTTGCCATCATTGACTTGTGCGGTAAAATTAACCATGATGCATGTGTTGAAGTCAAGGCATGCATCATGCTTAATGCATCATGAACATTAAAAAAATAAAATAATGTTCATTATTCTTTTATCAATATCCATGATGTAGCATCAAACATTATGAATGATTTGATATAAGGCTTCCGCAATATCAAAGTGATCACCCACTTAAGATTATAAATTATGCAAATATCAACGACAATCATTCACATTTTAGAAAATTGTTGTATGCTTGACACCACTTTTCAAAGGGTCTAATATCAACATTAAGGATGCAATTACTGCTGTTTTGACCAAAACATTACAAATTGCTCCTCACGTTTCTAAATAGTTTGGGAAAAAAAAAAAACATTGCTTCGACGGGGAAACGGATCGATCTCCAACTCGGAGACATTACATGATCAATTTCTTTCAACTTTGACCTGCTTTAATATATATAATAAATTATTAAAATTATTAATTAACACCTCAATTAATTATCAAATCTTTAAAATTTGGTAAAAATTACGTCATATGTGTCAGTTTTATGGATTTTAACGATCAGATTTGAACTGAGTGCAAATTTCTAAACTTTAGTAGTTATGCTAGTTTAGAGTGCTGAATATTAAAAAAAAAAAAAACAAACAACCATCAAATTAGCTATTAAATGCAATTTTGTTGAGGAATCAAAGCAACAAAAAAAAAAAAACACTTGTAATTAATATATAAATATATATATACACACACACACACACATATCTAAGGGACAACACAAATATCATAGTTTCTTGTTCAACAAGATTAAGAAAATCAAGAAAAATTGAATTTAATATAAGAATCAAGCATCATAATTTATAATCTTGTCCGATCCTTTTGTGCCCACATTATTATTCCTAATTGTAACTAAGGTCATTGGTTGTGTCACCAATATTGCTACTTCATTTAAGAGAAATCTGGAAAACTTTTTTCCAAACTCCAATCCGCAGGATAACATAAATGAAATTCTATTTTTCTTCTCTGTTTTTCGTTCCTCTGTACTCTGTGCCCTGTTCTTTATTTCTCTTTCAGTTTTTGAGATAAGTTTCATTGGATGCTCAAGTTTTATCATGGTATTAGAGCAATTCATCAAGATGTCAAATTTCTTGTAAAATTCACTAACGCTTCTCTTCTCTTACTTTGCTGTTCTGAATCTTTGTGATGATCCTACAAGGATTACCAAGATTCATGAAGAGTGTAAAATCCATTAAGGAGACTTACCCAAGCTGCAAAAACCAGGATTGCCAAGATTCCCAACTTCAACCCCAATTTGCTTCTCTCCTGCAATGTTGGGAGCATGTCTACACACAATGATAGATATGTTACAATCCGATCAACAGAAAATGAGAAGAATTCCTGTTATTGCTCTAATATTTGTAGACTTCTATTTGTGTGTATTTTAACAAGGTAATGGATTAAACAAGTCTCATGAGAGGAATCGCATGACTTCTATATTATTTGGGCGGCCTCAAAGACCCAAGATTTGTAAGTAAGGTTGTAAATGGACTAAGTTGTTCATGCTCAACTCATCAACTTGACTTGATTTTTGTTCTTTTAAGAAAAACATAAGTTTTGAATATTATAAATTAATTACTGTACTGATATGTATTTATTTATAAAAACTATATTATTGATATTAATTCAAAGTTGTTTTGCCAAAGTTTGTAGATAGAGTTAAGAGATTACCCTCCTCCACGATCATGTAGAAACTTCAATTTGATCTTGCTAAGTCTAGCTAAAACATTTTTAATATCAATCCTCTATTAAGGTAAATATGCACAATAATGCAAAGCCAAGTCCATAGTTTTTAATATGCCATCAAAAGAACATAAGCATGAGCGAGCGTTCACAACCCAAAAAGCATTATCAAATGTATAAACGGTCATTCCACAAATCTTTACAAATCCACTTATGTCACTTGACACTTATCTCACCACACTTTTCTAACCTACCATACTAACATGCCTGAATCTTGTATTATGACCATCAGATTAATCAGTAGATATGATAAAAAGATATTCCTTTATACAAATTAGTGATCTACTGGTAAATTCTGAGTTCCATTTACTGAACTAATATTTTGGCTGATGTTTTCAATCTCCTATCCTTCCTTTACTCTTTTTGGGTTGAATTCAGTGATTGAGTCATGCCAGGTGAAAATTTTAGATGTGATGTGGCTATTTTTAATGGCTAGTGTTTGATTATGGGTGATTCTAATGAGATTGATATATAAATTGTAATTTTATGGTGTTGATATTTTATATATCACTATGTGTAGTACTTGAGGAACTTTGTTGGAAGCAAAGGTGTTCAAATAGAAATTTAGGTACTAGTGTGTATTGATGGCTGAATGGAGATGGGTTAGTAGAAGTATCAAATCAAGTGAGATGTTTGAGTTTGTGCAAAAGAGCTATTCAGAGATGGGTATCACACTCACATTGGAAAACTTAAAATGGTGCATTTTAAATGACTTGCTTGATAACAAAAGCTTTATGAGAGTAATTTTCAATTTTAATTGGTATGTTTTCTTTAAGTTAATTAGTTTTGCGTAGAGTAAAGATGATTTATAATGAGCTGTTCCATTTTATATTTAAGATTAAATAAGTAGAGCTGATTGTAACTATTTTTGCAAGTCGTGCAGGTATGTGATTAGTTAATACCAATAACTGAAACTTCAAATCCTATTTTGAGCATGGATTATCCTTGGTATATATACTTGATTATTACTCTAGACTAAAATGTACCGAAGGAAAGTAGAATTAGCATATTTACGACTAAATTGAAATGGGAAAAAAATAAAAATAATAAAAAAAGCATTCCTTTATTCCTTGAAGTTCAATAACTTGGAAGCTTACAAGTTGTCCACTTATGTTAGTCTTGGACTTGGGATGAGCTAACGTTTGTAATTGGCTTGTTTTTAATCGTGAAACATGGTCCTTATCTTCAAAAGTGATGGTTATATAAAAAATTCTAATAAATAATCACTTCTTTTTTTAACAAATTTTAATCTATTTATTAAGATAGAAGTGCTACATATACAAAGAGTACATAAAAATAAATTCACAAACTGATATAATTTTATGTGATCCGTTAGATTTACTTTATAATAAAAATAACTTTATAGCTACCGTTTTGACTAAAATAAAGAAAGAAAATAATGGGATTAGCTCTTTTTGCCAAAATTTTGAATACCGTACATGACGCCGTACCGGTCAAGGCACTAGAACGAAATATTATGGTACCGGTATCGTTTCGTGTACCATTTCAAAATAGTTGATATATGAATAAATTATATATAAATATATATATTATAAATAGCCTAGTCTGAATTGGAGGTCAAAAAATGAGCTTGTAGTTTGAAAAAATTAAAAAAAAAAAGAATAAAAAATTAAAAGCCCGAAATATTGGCCAATACGGGCCGAAATACAAGCCGGTACGAGTCGAAATATCGACTAGTGCGAAATATATGTAATACCTGTACCAGACCAGTAGCCAGTACAACATATACTGGCCATACTGGCTAGTACAGTACAGTATTTAAAACAATGCTTTTTGCCCCCATCTTTTTTGTTTAGAACTTCTCTAGTTATATTTTTTTGGGTAGGGGGTGGAGATAGCCATAGGTAAAACCAGGTAGCAAGCTCCTAGGCAAGGGAAAGCTAGCTAAAGTAAAACAATAAGGAGAAAACTAAGAATACAAAAGGGAAAGTAAGGCTTGATTGAGTAAGGTAGGGTTCTTTTGAAAGGGGCACGACACAACCATCTATCACTCTCGATTATGGCTTCCTCCAATGCTAAAGACCATTGGAAAGACACTAGGAACCAGAGCATGTCTGGCCGGACATAAACCTAGCTTTTCCGGAGAATAAGATTTTTTATAATCTATCCATTCTGACACTATTTATAATTTAAAAGCAATTGAGCATGGAGTTTATACAGGAGTTTTATAAAAGTTGAGTTTCATTTGACCATGTAATGCTCGTTTGTATAGGACTTAGCTTTTATAATTTGAACAAAGATACAGTATATTTGGTCCCGTTTGAATTGAGAGATAAGATGAGTTGAGATACTTTATGAGTTAAAATTTATAAATAGTAATAACTCATCTCTCAATTCAAATCAGCATAAACTCTACTATATCTAATCAAAAATCTGTAAAAAATCTTGGACGTACTATATTATGAACATCTTCAAACAAGGTTTATTGGCATTGATTTGATGATGTCTATGAGAGGTGTTTGGTGAGAATGAGTTACTATGGCCAAACATACCGATAAGACAACAGTAATTAGGGATACAATTCTCAATCAACAATCCCCATTTCAAGGGTACTTAGGGTAGATACAAGATCGTACTAATCTGACCATTCATAGGATGCAATCGTGAAAGATTCAGTCATATGTTTAAGTTGGTCAAAGTTATTTTAATGAATCACTTTTGCTTTTGCCTTAATTGGCATAGAATGCATACATATCATATGATTGCCGTTTATCACCTATGTCGTGTGTTAGCGTAGCCACGTGAAAGATTCACGTGAATGGTGATAGAATTTTTCTATTATTTATTTTTTAAAAAATTTAATTACTCACAATTTTCCTTTTAATAACTTTGTATTATATAAAGGCCAAATCGCATACCTTGCGCCTTGAATAATGGGCCAAAAATCAAATAAATATAAAGGTTGACACTCATGTGATGCATCTGCAAATTTGATGGCTAATCGTACACAGGTGTTGTCTCCATTTTGTGACACGTGTGTAGACTATGCACATAAATGAATCAATTTTGTAATTTCAATAATGCTAAATATAATTATTCTTCGGTTTCATTATCCTTTTTATTTGGTTTAAAAGTAGGTGAGGATGGATTGGGCCAAATAATGACCACAACCCAATGCAAGATTCCTGAGCTCATATGGGTGTAATAAAGCCCAACCAAAGAAAGCACCTTCTATTCTTCTAGAAGGAAAAAGACCACAAAAGTTGGAAAGTGGTATGGTTGTGTTTGGGAAGTGAGGATTTTTAAAGTATTCTATAAAAAATAGTGAAAAAATAATGAAAAAATAATAATAGAATATTGAATAGAAGTAAAAGTACGTAAAAAATAATATTAAAATAGTGAATAGTAATAAAGTATTCTCAGAATACTTGAGAATACCTTGACACCCAAACTAAATTCCCAGAAATGCTAAACTACTGAGACTGCAACATAAAAGAGACACAACTACAAGATAGAAGGTATAATACTAGGAGTGTTAGATCTATAAAGAAATTCATTTATCTATTTTATAACGTGATACATCATATCTATTTTATAATATAACATATTATATAAACTATTTCATTTTATAAATTTTTATATTTTTTATAAGTTTTTTTAATAAATCAAGAATTTTTTATAATAAGAAAACTCGGTAACAAAAAAAATGATCCAAACTAGTTTACCAAAAACTATATAAATGTGTAAGAGTGGCATTGGGAAAAATCCCTCACTATTATAAGACTATAGAGCTAGTTTGGGAACACATGTACTCTCAAATATTTTCTTATATTTCCTCTCAAACATCACTCAAATAAAAAACACTTTTCAATTTCAAATTTTTAATTTTTTCATCTAATCATTGCCTAATCATTAAAATTTTCACAAACTTCTAAACAAAATACAAAAAAGAAATATTACTTTTTCAAATTTCAAAACAACAATAATATTAAAAGACTATATTCTAATAATATTTTTGTTCAACTTTTTTCTCTCTTTTCACAAAACTCAATAAAATATCTTAACACAAACTATTTTGTTACTATTCATAAACATTTTTACTACTATTTACAAATATTTTGAAATACTCTAAGTATCCAAATTAGGCCTAAGTATTAACTTTATTTATGTTTTAGATGAGTACGACTTTTTATCCAGTTTGATCCAAAATATCGCATCTATTGCCCATGCTTCAACTATTGCTAGGAACATAATTTACATTATTGTAATAGAAAGGTTCATTTGTCGGTTAGCTTGTCGTTTGAACAAACTAGCTAGCTAGAAACTTGGTGAAGCTTATTAATGAGAGGTTGGCCATGTTTATAGTAGCTTTATTGTGCACAAATGTATCTCCATCACTTAGGCCGACCATGTATGTATGAGGTTAATTTGTGCTTAAACTAGCTTTATGGAAGGATAAATGATTGTTCTGGACCTAAACCCAGTGCCAAACATCAGTATAGTGAAGATATGAGGCTTAAGGCCATGCAAGACCTCCATTGATAGAGGAAAAATTAGAATTTTTGGGTTTGTCCCACTGTTAAGACTTGGTTGCCTAGTGTAAATGGAGGGGCTGTATATACCCCTCTCTTCCTTTAGATGATTGGTACAAATAGAATCTCTCTCTCAAATACGAATATCTCTCTAATCTCGAAATTTTAGCAGTGAAATATGTGAGTGTTGTTCTGGTTTTACCACATGACACATTTCACCTTTGACGATGACTATTTCAGGCAAACAACTACGATGGAGAAGTTTGTGGAACAACCTCACTATATCTATGATTTGCCGACGAGGTAATATCACTTGCTCTGTGTATTCTAATCTAATTTTTATCGCACTTAGATATATGAGAAATAGATGACACGATACATTCATAGCATTAATTGACAGAAAAAGTTGTAGTTTGGGGACAAAATGACAACTTCCACCATAATATTGCAAAAAAACTAATAGTTTAAGGTGTAAATTGTAATTTTTTCTAAAAATAATGAAGCATAACGCCTAAATCCCAAACAAGGCACAAACATGAGGGAGTTGTAAGCAAACTTGACACTCAACTTAGCTTCTCCTACTACCTAGTACAAACTTCAATTTGACCTTTTTGAGTGTTGCTGAAACATTTTTTTATGTCAATTCTTTGTGTAGGTGACTTTGCACAACAATCTAAAGACAATCTGATAACTGAAGATATGCAGTCCTCCATGGCAACATGTTCTTTTTCATTTCTCAACAAATTGGCATCAACAATATCGAGTATTGAAGCGAGCAGTGATTCATCTACCTAGTGTTTTAAGGTCATTTCTCCATTAGACATACCATACGTAGGCTTCTTTCTTGTGAAAGTTTCCATTAGTAGAATGCCATAACTATGCACATCACCTCTTGACAACTCCTTCTAATCCATATTTTGTGGATAACATTCTATTTCATCATATATACTATCTTATTTTATAATAATGAATAAACAAATCAGAAAAAAACTAGTACTTGTAGATCAAGACTCAATATATATATATATATTGCTCTGGACTCAAAAGATACTTAATTGCATGTGAATGAGTAGAAGGATGAACATGCAATTTGAAATGGAAAAGTTTGAAAATTTACCTGGTGCCATGTACCCTAAAGCAGCAAGAGTCATGGTCTGCATCTTAGAGTCCCTATCATCTAAGAGTTTGGCCATGCCAAAATCGGCAACATGTGCAACCATTTCTTCATCTAATAAGACATTGCTAGGTTTTAGATCACAATAAATAATTGTTGTTGAATGACCATGATGAAGGTATTCTAATGTTGATGCGATATCAATCATGATATTGAGCCTTTGTAAGATATTCAGATAGTGATCTTGAGAGTGCAACCATTTCTTTAAGTTTCCATTAGGCATGTATTCCAATACAAGGGCTTTGAAGTCAATATTGCTACAAATGGTGATGATTTTGACAAGATTTCGATGACAAATATTTCGTAGCACCTCACACTTTGCATCAAAACTTTTGAATGGCCCTTTCACTTGCAAGTTCACAATTTTGATTGCAATATTCATCCCATCTGAAAGTGTTCCTTGGTATACTGACCCAAAACATCCTTCCCCAAGTAAATTATTAGAGTTGAATCCATTCGTTGCTTGTACAAGTTGCTGGTGAGAAATTCTTCTCCATGTAACTAGAGGGTACACGTCTGCTTGAGCAGGAGATTTTGAGTTCCTCTTTTTCCCTCTTTTCTAAGCAAATGCAAGGGTCACTACAAGCATTATAACCCCAATTGCTGGCAATACATACCTTAGCATATGTGGCCATGTTGTCTTCCTTTTGTGAGGGTCACCTTCTTCACATGAGGGAACTTTCAATCGAGCTACACCACAAAGTATGTTGTTTGACATAAATGATGCAGTTGAGAAGTTTAGAAATGGTCCACTTGTGGGAATTTCTCCTTGTAGTTTATTGAATGAGATATTTAGATATTTGAGGTAATGGAGTCCTTCTAAGGACTTGGAAATCTCTCCAGATAAATTGTTATCGGAAAGATCTAAGAACTTCAAGCTTACTAGTTCACCAAAAGATACAGGAATTGAGCCTTGTAGTCAATTTATTGCCAAGGAGAGATTAGTCAAATCTTTGAGACCACCAATTCTTTTGGGGATATCACCTGATAGTTAATTTCTTGACAAATTCAATATCCTCAAGACCTTCATTTTCTCAATCTTTGATAGGTTATTTGCCTCCATTCCAATCCATCTTTTTATTGAGATATTGAAGATCCCAAATGGAATTGTGCCGAAAAAACCATTGACTCCAATTTCGAAAACCACTAAATTTTGCAGATTACCAATCTTCTCTTCAAGATGATAAAGAAGATATAATGAACCTAGAATACTCATTAGCAGTAAGAAAATTAATAACCATGACCTCAAATCATGGGGCTGGCACATTTCAGGTTGAAATCTGGCTTCTCTCCCAGTTCAAATTACATCATGGAGGTGTCACAAATAGTTATGAATGTTTCTGGGTTCTCTTGCTATTTTGTTACTAGACTTGTTGAAATATTCTAGTATCAATATATTTTGAACAAAGTATTTTGTACTTCAAATTGAAATTAATTCTTCAATCAGAGATGATCATAGAACATGTATACTAAATCAATAATGGTATCGATGTAATTGACTCATATAAGACTATATAAGCATACCTTCAAAGTACGATCAGAAAACATGTCTACTAATGATCAATAGCCTTATCTATCTAAGACTAAGAATATATACCTTCAAAGTTGTTGTAGGTAAGGTATAACTCCGTAAGCATGGTTAAGTTTCCTATTTCTAAGGGTAGTCTTCCTGAAAATTTATTAGTCAATAAATATAGAATTTGCTACTATTTGTATTTGAACAAAAAGGATAACTATATATTGGAGGTTGATAGCTGACTAAACATACCTTCAAAGTTGTTGTCATGAAGGTATAGCTTTGTAAGCATAGTTAAATTCCATATTTTCGGGAGTTCACCTGACAATTGATTACAAGAAATAGAAAGATACTATACATTGGGAAGATGATCAAACATATGGGTAGATAGGCCACCATATAGCATATTGTAGCCAAGTGCAATGACTTATAGTGAAGTTATGTCGAAGAAAATGGAGGACATCAGTCCTGAAAGCTTGTTCATTACAAGATTAATTTCTTGAAAGGAATATATCTTGAAGATAGAGGAAGGTATGGTGCCTGAAAGCTGATTGTCTCCAAGAGTAATAACTTGCAATGAAGATATGTTTGACAGAGATGGTGGAATAGTACCTATGAAGTTGTTATCGTCAAGATACAATCTTCTAATTTTAGTTAGCGATCCCATCTGTGATGCTATTGCTCCATTGAATTCATTGTATCGAAAGTCAAAGAATTTCAACCAAGTAAGATGAGACAACTCAATTGGGATTGAGCCATGAAAACTATTGTTTTGGATGCTTAGCCTCACAAGAAATGAAAGGTTTCCGATATGCAGAGGAATGGTACCTACAAGGCCCATGAAAGAAAGGTTTAATACCATGACTCGATTATTCCTAGAACCACATATGACACCTACCCAATTGCAAACGGAAGTAGTATTAGTACTGGACCATCTTTTGTCAAATGATTTTGGGGATCAAAAGAAATATGAGCTTTCAAGACAAGAAGAGCAGATTGATCTGTGGTAATGTTGGGAGCTAGGGGTGAAAATCGACCCCTTCGGTGCGATTTTTGGACAAAACCAACGCCGACCGACCCTTAAGTTTTGGGGGAGAAAACCGGCCGAAACCGGTCGATGGGGAGGATAAATGCCAACGCCGGCTGATGCTTCATTTCTGTGCCAGTTCACGGCCGGTTCTCAGACCAAGCTTCGTCTGAGATAGTAGAGAGAGAGAGAGAGGATGAGAACTGAGACACGAGGAGGAAGACATGATGAAGAAGACGGATTGATATTGAAACGACACTGTTCTACTTATTTGTTTTAATACGTTATAAATAAAACGACGTCATTTGGTTTATTACCAAACGACGCTATTTGGTTTCTATAGGAATAAACGACGCCGTTCTACTTAAACTTAAGTAGAACAGCGTTATTTTGAGCACAGAGTATGTAAAAAAAATTAATTTCTTTAGTCGGCCAGTTCAGCGGTTCGAACCGACGCTGAACCGGCCAATATCAGTTTTCTCAATTTTGTATTGCTCTCCAACCGATTCTTCACCGGGTTTGGTCGGTTCTGAGCTCGGCCAGCCGGTTTGAGTTGGTCCCGATCGATTCTTCGGTTTGTTGTACATGCCTATTAATGGGAGCTGCTGCAAAGGCAATGATAAACCCGCACACAAAATAAAGTATCAAGAAACTTGTTGGGGCAGCCATGTGAAGTGTATGTCGGTTTAGGCACTCAAATTGAGGATTAACAAGTAAGACTGATGTTCAAAAGAGAGAGGGAGGGAGGGAGGGAGGGAGGGAGAGGGTGGTTTGCGCGTTGTTGCCATCATTGACTTGTGTAGTAAAATTAACGTGGAAAGACCGCCAATTCGTGCTGCATGCGTTGAAGTCAAGGCTAGCAAGCGACTACATTAAAAATAATAATTATAATAATGTTCATTATTCTTTCATCAATTAGGAAATTATTTCGTATAAGAATAAAATTATTGTCTAGGTTGATCAAGACTCATTCTCAGGTAAGGCTTTCGCAATATCAAAGTGATCACCCACATGATGATCAATACTTAAGATTATAAGATTGCTCTTTGAAGAAAAATTATGCAGATATCAACGTCAATCATTGTGCACATTTTAGAAAATTGTTGTAAGCTCGACACCACTTTTCAAAGGGTCTAATATCATAACATGAACGATGCAATTACTGCTGTTTTTGACCAAAACCCTACAGATTGCTCCCCAGGTTTATAAATAGTTTGAAAAAAAAAAAAAACACCTCAATTAATAATCAAAATCTTTAAAATTTGGTAAAAGTTACGTCATACGTGTTATTTTTATGGATTTTAACGAACAAATTTGAACTCAGAGTGAAAATTTCTAAACTTTAGTAGTTATGGATTTCATTATCAGTTTTAGCCTCGTCTGTTTTTACAGATGAGATGATATGAGATTAAAATTAAAAGTTAAATAAAATATTATTAGAATATATTTTTTTAATATTATTTTTCTTTTGAGATTTGAAAATCTTGAATTATTTATTTTATTTTGTATGAGAATTTGAAAAATTTATAAAATTTAGATGAGATGAGATGAGTTGAGAGAAGTTGTGAAAACAAACGAGAAATCAAATTAACATACTGACTATTAAAAAAAACTATCAAATTAGCTATTAAGTGCAATTTCGTTGAGGAATCAAAGCAACAAAAAAAATAAAATAAAAAAATAAAGAAAGAGAAAAAAGTAGAAAACTAGACATAATTTTGCATAATCTAATATGACAACATATATAGAAGAATATTGTCAACAAACAAAATCACTCAAAAAGAAAAAAAAATCATATAATGAAGAGAAATGTATATATTCCGTGCAACGTCAATTGTGATATTGATCATATCTTTGAAGGAAATCTGGAAAGCTTTTTTCCAAACTCCAATCAGGCTCTACAACCAAGTGTCTAAATTAATCAAGACTGCAGAAAGTTAATAATGTGATATTAGATGATTGGAGATTATTTATTCTATTTCACTTGTAAACCTATCATCTAATGCCATATTATGGGATGATTAGAGCAAAATGATAATTGAGATGAGTGGCTCTACAGCCACAGTACATGGGGATCCTAAACGATTGGGGGAGTCCGTGCATTTTTTTTTAGCTTTTTTTTCATGTACTTTTTTAATACTTTTAAATATTTAAAAAAAATTTACAACATCATTAAAAAATATTTCTTTAATCATTAAAAAAAAAAAACCACTGTCGGGATCCCCATGTGCGGCTTTAGCATTTCTGTTTATATATTTAAGATGTCATCATTCTTTTAAGTTAAAAAAAAGTCATAAAAGACTGATAGAAACAAAGGAAAAATATTTTGTATTTGAATGATATTTCATAAATAATGAAATTATGAAAAGTTTTGAGAAGTTTTAAGAAGTTTGGTGGTGTCCAAATATGGCATCAATTTTTTAAATTGTTTTACTTAATCGTTTATGAATTATTTTTTAAAGATTTATAATTTTTTTATTTTTAATAAAAAACATGTTTAATTTAAAAAATAGTTGAATATTTTAAAACATGTCAAAAAATTATAAAAAGGAATCCTACTCTGGTGGTCGTGTCCCGTCCTAAAATCATCTCATATATTCTCACTATTCAATCGGGGCCTAAAATTTTTTGTTGATTTATTATTGGTATAACTACATTTTCTAGCCCCTTAATTAGATAATAATAAGGTTGTTGATCACATGCCAATGGAAGTTGTGTCACAACCTGCTGGAATAATATACAAGGCATTAACTTTATCATATCCGTTTTGTCAAATTCATGGGGACTACTTCCCTTGATTTTTATAGACATATGGTCAATGCAAAAGCCATGCCCATTAATTAAAAGTTGTGGTCGATTTTGAGAGGAAAATCTACATTTTCTAACCCCTTCAATGGTGCACGGCAGCCTTAAAAAGTGGAGTTAACTCGGTCTAGTTAGTTGAAAACTGCATGCTTCCACATGTATGATGTTGACATTGCTATTGGGGAAAGAATCTATTGGCCGTCGGCTTCAATTTATCCAATTCGTATAGTAAACGCACTCAAAAAGGTCTATAATTACTAGAAAAATAGATTTTTGTGATCAATTTATTACAATCAAAAGATAATTCGCAATCAATTTTAGTTGTAAATAGTCATTTCACTAGAATTAACTGATCACAAATAAGCAGTTATCTTGTAGTTCATTAATTAATTAATTAATTTAAGATTACTGATATATATATATAAATAATTTATAAATTAACATGATTTTTATGTGATTTATTATATTTATTTTATAATAAAAATAATTTTATAATTGATAAATTACATGAAATTATTTCAATTTATAAAATTAATTCATCTACTATGGGTTATCCTTGTAAAAATCTGTATTAGTGATTTCTTACCTTTTTTTTTTTTTTAATAAAGCAAGAATCCTCAAATGATTTCTTATACTTTTAATTTCATTTCTTAAGAAGTCGTAGTCAGCTTCATATAATTCTATTGTCGCTTGTCTATTTTGATATACATGATATTTAGACATCATTAATGTATAATCTTGTCTCATCAATTGTTATTTTTTCTTAAGATCCTTTATGTTATTCATCAAGTTTTTTAATTCAAGCCTTAAATTATAATCTAGACATTTTAACTCATATATATCACGAAAACCAACACTATGAGCATAATGATAATCCATCATAAAATATGTCATTCAAATATAAACAACAATATAAAATAGCAAGATAACAATTAAAATAATAATATAACAATATAATTACTAATGTCTATGATACCAAAAGCATAAATCTCATGTAATAATAAATAGATACTAATAATATTATAATATTAATAAGAATAATAGGTGGTAAAACCAGTCATATGAATGATAGTATAAAGACATGAAGAAATGAAGATTTACAAAGTGAGGAGGACTGGAGTGAAGTGGTTTGGGCGAGAAAGGAAGAGGTTTCAGATGGGAAATTTTAAATGCTCTTCTTCCTTCGCGAACCCCTTTATATATATACTAGAACAGTACAACACAGTAATCCAAATAATACATGAACAATATCAGCCGACACTAAAAACAAGAACAAGATTAGCTGTCACTAAAAACAAACTAACATAGTACAAGACACGTGAATTAGTATGTACAAAGTCAGTGGTTATTTTCCTGAACAATAATCTGATATGAATAATAATTCTCTGAGGAGATAATATTTCTAACGACTTTCTTTTGTCACACTGACTAATCGAGATATTAGTAATCTTCTGGAATCACATAATCTGGGGATCATAATTTGCTAATTAAAGATCAAACAGATCTTGAGAATCCATATAGGGTGAGTAATCTTAAGAATGAGAGGCGGTTGAGTTACCCTTAAAAAGAGCGGCCTGTTGAGAATGAGAGGCCTAATGGACTGGTGATAATGCGAGTTGCTATAATGGAGGTAATCTGGTGAGATGCTGTGCTTCTTCTTCATCATTGCTTGTGTCATTGCTTTGGGTAATTTTTTCAAATCCTTCTTGTTGGTAATAGATGCTAATTGCACTTGAAATCTGCTCTGTTGGACTAGAACTTCTAGAGTCTTTGTAACTTTTGAAAATATTTTGAAAATATGATCATAATTGTATTTTTTCCACCATTTGATAGAAATTTGGCGAGCTAGAAACATAATGGTTTTGAGAGAGAGATGAGGTTTGATAACATATTCTCTCATAATCCAATTTAATTTTGTTTTGGGGAAGAAAATGAGTGGTGAACAATGGTTTATACTGGTGGACTGTCATCTTGTGAAGTAAAAATTTGAAAACTCTTCTGGAGGGGAAGAGGAAGGAGGAGAGGTTCTGGTCCGTAATTTTCACACCATAGTGAGAACCATTTTGGGAGTGTGTTGATTTCTTGTAATTTATCAAAATGAAAGAACCATGAATGTCTCAAATTTTTATTTTGTTTTAGGAACATTTTCGTCCATGCCTGCTGGTAATCATAATAATAATAATAATGTGGCGCCCCCGACCCCCATGTAAGGAAATACAGGAATCGAGACGCCGGGATGATAACAACACGGTCACACATCCCAACAAAAGTGCCAAGTATGTGTACATGCGACAGTGTACAATAACAACGCAGCGGATAATTAAGTCTACTGAGTACTAGAATTTGAATACAAGTAAACATCAGTAAAAGGGTTTAAAAAGTTATACAGTCATCCAAAATTAAAATTTAACACATGTCCCAAAATACAAATGAGTGATCTCAAATCACTCTTTGGGCGGAGCCGACTCCTCAGGCTCAGGCTCACCCTCATCTTCATCTGCATCAAAATCTGCGTTACCACAAAATGGTACTGCAGGTAAGTATAACCCAAATAATCCTCAGGAATAAAATATATTTAATGCAGCCAACATGTAAGCATATGAAGAAATATGCATTTTCCTCAAAACATCATTTTCCCCGAAAATGATTATTTTCCAACACACGCCAAAATCCCAATTGGCCCAAAAATAATCCGTAAAACATTTTCCCAGAAAATGGTTTACACAAAATCCAACACACGCTATTTTCCTAGAAAATAGTCCATTTTTAATGTATGCACCATGATCTCCCCTATGGGTCATCCGCACACCCTGGCTTCGTAGCGATGCCCACTTCCGCTCCCAACACGTACGTGGGAAAACATCCACTACACAACGAGCGATGCTCAGTTCCGTGCCCAGCGCGTATGTAGCCAAGCATCCTCTAGTCCCCGCCAGCAGAAGGACCACGGAGTCGGCACGAATCTCTCGTCCGATCCCATTGTCGCCCGGCGACAATCCAGGGGACGTCACTCAATATATTATGCTCCCGAGTGACTAGAGGAGCTCCACCGAGATAATACCCCATCTCGGATTGGGGTTCATGATACACACGCACCCAATAAATCATTTCACATGAAAACTCAGTTTTCAATAAACACATGAACATGATTGTAATACACGAAAATCCAGTTTCCTTTACAAACATGATCATGCATGAAATCATGAAATGCTCATGTACCAACTCTAATCCACAACCATCAGTAACCAACCCAATCAATCCAACCGAACGACTTCAATCACCAATCCATCCAACCCCCGTACTCCTCGGACTCAGTCTAGCAAAACCAATCAACAGTTCAAATACAGTGTAATGTGTTAGTGTAAAAATACATTAAATTCACAAGAATTCTTTGGAAAATACTTACAGTGCTATATAGCAATTTTCGAAGGATCACGAAGCTGCAAGAGGCGGCAACACAGCAACAGAACAGTGTCAAATACGCTGTGGCTGTGGGTCTCAAAGACCCACTTTTCAACGGAGACAAACGAAGACCCAAAATTGATAGGGTAGGGCCTAGGGATGTCGGTGAAGCTAGTGGTGGTGAAGGTTGGCCGTGGGTGGCGGCACAAGGGGTGGTTTAAGGCCAAAAATACTCAAAACGAAAATGGAGTTGGATGTGCTTCATCGGTGACGGATTGGAGGTGGGGTTGGGTCCAATGGGTTGCCAAGAGGTCAAGGATGAAGTGGTGAGAAGATGGTGGCCAATGGTGGTGCGACGGCGGCGCAGCGGCGGAAAGAGTGCCGTGGCTTGGAGAGGCTCGTGGTGGCTAATGGCAGCACGAATGGAGCTGGAAACAGAGGGGTGGCGTCGCTGGTGGCTGGGGGACCTGGGGAGCTGGACAATGTCGACCACCGCCGGTGCACGACGGCGGGCTGGGGAGGAGAAGAACGGACGGAGAGAGAGGGAGGGTGCTGGACGCTCGTGAGAAGGGAAGAACCAGGAAAAGAAAAAGAAAAGAAAGAAGAAAAAGAAAAAGGAAGAAAAAGAAAAGAGGAAAGAAAATGCAGAGAAAGAAATGAGGTCTAATCCTCATATCTTGGGCCACAAAAATAATCCAACGGAAACGATTTTAAAACAGCTAGTGAAATAAAATATTTCAAACGCAGTGATTAACATGAAAATAAATAATTAAACCCAATAATAAGTTAATTTAATTCGAGAAGAAATTTAAACACATAACAATAATTAATTTAAAGAAAGCACTTCAAAAATAATTTTCGTAAACTAAAAATCATAAAAATAACCCAATTAAAAATCCAATAATTTTAAAACAAGAGAATAATTTTTTGAATAAATAAAAATAATTCCTTCAGTAAAAATACATTAAAATACGGGGTGTTACAAATGCGGCAGATCATAAGAATGAGAGAACTTTCTTGTTAAATAGAGATTTTTTTCCCATTGTTCCAAAGTGAGAACTTGTTTAATGGTAACTTTATGAAAAATAATAAGTGGGAAGGCAGCCGGAGAAGGTTGAGGTTGAAGAGAGCAAGAGAATTCAGAAAAAATAATTGAGTCGGTGTCTACTAATATGAATTCATAAAAATGTTAGGTTTTCTTAATGGTTTGGGGAATATAATGCCAATCTGGTAAATGAAAGGCATCAAGTAATTTTTGAGTGTCAGATAGGTATTGAATTTCAGATTCAATAGGAAAGACTAGGTGCCAATGAAATTTAATAATAATAAGAGATGTAGAGGTTGAGATAATAATAGAGAATTAATAATTTGGGAAATAGAAGAGGAAGGAGAGGAAACAACTTCGGATTAAGTTGGTAATTTTGGAAGAGCTAATGGTGAGAATGAATTGTAGGATGGTCTAATGTTTTGTAGTAATGACCCTAATACCGTATATGGTCTTGGAGTTACAGAAGGACAAGCTGAAGGATAGGGAGAAGATGGTAGCCGTGCATGGGAAGATTTGGACTTTACTTTTGACTTTGAGGTTGACATGATTTTCCCTGTAAAAATTCGCAGGATAGAAAATCAGAAAGATAATTAGATTCTTCTTTAATATGTTCAATATCAAAATAAAAAAATACTTAATATAGCTTGGCATCTAGCAAATATTTGCTTAGCAGTCAGGTTTTTCACATCTTTAATCAAAACTTCCTTGGCTGATTTACAATCTATTCTAAGTAAAAACTTTTGATTCAACAAATCATCTTGAAATTTAGAAATACATAATACAATAGCTAAAATTTCTTTTTTAATAGTACTATAATTCTTTTGGGCAAAATTCCAACATCCTGAATGGAATCGAACAATATGTTCCAAATCAGTTGATAATTTTTGTTTCATAATTCCTCCATATCCAAGATCAGAGACATCTGTTTCAACAATTTTAAAAGTACGAGGAGATGAGAGTCTTAAGCATGGTGATTTCTTAACATGAGCCTTAATTTGTTTTATAATATTGGTATGTTTTTCTGTCCATGGAGGTGGATTCTTTTTTAATCTTTTAAATAATAGTTTACATAATGGCTTGAGAGATTCATAAAAACCTGTAACATAATTGAGACTCCTAAAAATCTCTGTAGTCGATGCTATCTTTTATTTCATCTAAAAATTTATCAGCAAATTCTATTGCTCTACTAATTGGTGTAATAGTTCATTGATAAATTTCATGTCCAAGAAATTTAATTTTACCTTGAAATAATTTATTTTTGGTGATGAAACGACTAACCCATTTTGGTTAATAATTTAGACAAAAGTATTTAAATGTTTCCACTATTATTCAATAGATGAGGAGAATATTAATACATCATCTATATAAACTATTTAAAAATGAGTGAAATGGGTAAATATTTCATTTATAATATTTTGAAATTCAATAGGAGCATTTTTTAATCCAAATGGCATAACGTCCCATTCATAGTGTCCAAAGGTTACTGTGAATGTCGTTTTATAAAGGTGTTTTTCAGCAATTTGGATTTACCAAAATCTATTTTTTATGTCAAATTTTGAAAATATCGTGACATTATATAATCGAGATCATAAATCCTTTTTATTATGAATTGGGGATCTAATCTATTGTAATATTTTATTTCAAGGCTTATAATTGATGACAAGATGAGAAACTTCCCTTTCTAATTCTGTCTATTTTTTAATATAAAAGGCAGCACAACTCCATGATGATTTACTTTTCCTAATTAATCATTTTGTTATTAAATCATTAATTTATTTTTTACAAAATTCTAACAATTCATTATTCATTTGAATTGCTCTAGCTTTAGTTGGAATATTTTTCTCAGAAAATTCTTTTTTATAGGGTAATTTAACTATATGTTATTTTCTATTTCAGAAAGTATTGGGTAGGTTCGAGCATAATTCATTTTCAATTATAGTCTTAAAAGTATCAATTTTTTGGGTTAATAATAGGTCTTTTAATTGTTATTGAATTCTTTTATATTTTAATTCTTGTTTTAGGAAACTTCTCTGTTTCTCCTTTCTTTTAATTATGTTTTTTGTTAAAGAATTAATTTCTCTGGTTAATGAAACTTCCTTTAAAAAGTTAATTTCTTTTGATATAAGGGGAAACAAGAATTTAAATTGAATTTATTGTCCAAATATATTAGTAAAAATTCATTTTTCTGTTACAGAGAAATGGTAAAGTAGAGCAAGGAATGGATTTCCTAATATTACTTTAGTATTAATATTTTTTATTTAAATAAATATTGTTTTAAAACAAATTCCATTATTACAAATATGTGCATTAGATAATTTATAATTTATATTTAGTTTTGTTCTATTGGCTTGGGATAATGTTTCTTTTTTTTTTTCAAAATATATAGAAGGTATCAATCCCTATTGTATACAATTTAAATCTGCTCCTGTATCTAATAGGACAATTGTAGTGAAAGAAATTTCTTGATTAATTGAAACTGTTACTTCAGCATACCATTTTGGAAAATTGATCTTATCAAGGATATTAATAAAATTTTTTGTTTCATCTTTTATAACTGATGTTGAACACTCTTCTTGTTGTTCTTTATTATATTCTTTATCATGGAAATTATTTCTATTTTTCTCTATTTTTAATAATATAATTTCTTGTAATAATTGTTCATTTGAAACTTCTAATTTAAGATTAAATGTTTTCAAATTTCTAATCTCTTATTATATCTCATTAATTTCTTGTTGTATATCTTGTATCGTAATTTTTTATTTTATTTTTTTGTTTTAAATCCTCCTATTATTTCTGAAAAATTGTAAGGTGTTGAGGATGACGTTACCGAAGTGTTTTGATTATTAAAAGTATATTTTAACTTTTCTAAGTAATCTTTTCTTTCTTGGGAGTCACTAATTTTGCCTATTAACTCTAATATAACATCTTCTTGTTTTGAAAGTACATTAATGATTTTATTACATATACAATTATCCTTATCTAAACAATTACAAATCTATACTTCATTTTCTTCAGAATCACTATCAGAAGATTGTTCTGAAAAACTTGATTCTTTTAATTGATAGATTTCTTCTTATTCTGAAGAGTTTTCTTCCTCTTCACTTGAATGTATTATAAAAATGTCTAATAATTTTTCTTTTAATGTTTCAGATATATCTAGTTCATTAATCTCTTGTTTGACTTTACAATTTAATTTATAATGTTCAACTTTTCCACATGTATAACAAACAATTTGTTTTTTCTTTTTATTAGTCTTTTTAGGATTTTTTATTGGTTTATTATATATTTGTTTATCTTTTATCTTTATATATGGTTTTTTATATCTTCATTTTTTGTTAGAATAATTCTTATAAATTCTTTTTCCTTTTTTGTGTCTTTTTGAAAGGGCTAATAATGGGGTATAACCAAACTGTTCACCAAAGGTACCTAATTTTTTTCTAGCAAATTTCTTTTATTTCTTTATTTGCTTTTTTAATCTTAAATCATTGCACAAAGTTAAACCAGTTTTATTAATATTACTTATTATATCACCATATGTGAGATTATGAAAGTCAATAGTATCATCTGATTTTACTAATGATTCTTGTACCTTTTGGGCGAAGTAATATGGAAGTCCGGCTATGAACTTTTCCTTCCAATATGATTGTTGGCCGTCATTTCTGATCATAACTTTAGTTAGAAATACATCTTTATACCAACAGAAATTAGATAATTGAGGGCATTTTAAATTAATCATTAAATCACTGGTTATTTTCTTGAATTGAACAAGATCACCAACAAAGTGTTTAGTTAATGCAAATATTAAAGTACTTACAACATCTTCTGATGGCAAACATTTTCTGTTTTAATTATCTGCATGTTTTCATCATATTTATATGTAGTTAATATTTGTGTCATTTGTTCATGTGAAAGATAATGATCCCACCAGCCTTTTAATTGGCCAGTAAATCCTGTAATAATAATATGTGCTACTCGGTGATTAGTTTTTCTATTAATTTTATAGACGTTAGCAACCATAATCATTTCTTGAAAATGATTTAATAGTTATTACTCAGATAATCCATCTATATTTCATTCATATAATATATTTGGTGCGAAAGCAGATCTTACTATATGTTCTCTTTCTTCAAATTGCATATCTGGTGGCGTAGGCCTCGGATATCAATTACGAGAAATAAAAACATGATGTTTAGATTCTTTGGCTGAAAAATTATTAACATGATCTCTTCTAATCTTATTTACTTCTAAATTTATAAATTGGTTTTCAGTATTACTAATTTCAGAGTCAGATAATACAGATGAGTCTGTCTTGCTTAATACACTAATATGTGGTTGTTTTGAGGTAGATGCAGTTTTACTAATAGTTAATTTTTCTAATTTACTGAGATTTGTTCCAATAAATCATTTTTATTTTTGGAAAAAATAGTTTTTAAATGATATGAAATTTCATGATGAACAAATAAATGAGTTTCTTTTACTTATTTAATAGTGAGTTTTATAGAAGATATTTGAGCTTCAATTCTTTCTAATTGTTTACCAATGGTTTTTAGGTATAAATTGATATAATTGTTTTGTTGGATTATATTATCAATATTTTTATCGGTGTTTGTATTATTATGTTTTTTTATTGGTGAAGCCAAAATTTGAGTATTTCTCTGGTTGATCTTGATGACTTCAGAAGAGAATATTCTTCATAAACAATTTGATTATTCTCTTCTTTAATCCATTGGTTAGTAGTCCTGTTTATGGTAGACAATTGATTTGATTTATAAATTTCAAACCATGTAAAGAAATGTATTTTAATCTGTATTTTCTCTAATTACTCATAATATTTTTCTTGAATATAATCTCTTTCTATTTTTGTAAATGTTGAGAAAAATACTAATCTTTTGTGACTATTTTCTTCTTTCATATAATCTTATTTGAGATATTATTTGTTAATTTTAAATTGTTCTTTATTCAGGGTATATATTTGGGCATCATCTCCAACTATTTGTGAATATGTTGGAAAAGAAGGTTCATTTTCAAGATTATGAGAGGTGGATGCCTTATCTAGATGGTTAACAGTATATACTAGCGTATCAATAATATTTCCGGGAATAATTCTCCGAATCTGTGTCAAGATTCTGGGATCTTGTGTCAAAAGATCTAGTGTCAAAATTTTGAGATTTATTCTGAGAGATTGAAGTAAGAACAGATCTGGGTGTATTATAACTAGAATGTGCTGTAGAAGAATAATGTGATAAAGATTTTCTAAAAGGTTGAAAAGTTATTTGAACTGTTCCATTCATTTTTTAATCTATATAATTAAGATCATCTTTAGAATTATTTTCTACCTTAGGTAATGGAGTAATATTCTTTCATTGTCATTCATTAGGGAGAGTAATTTGATTTCAATTGATTTGTTTTGGAATTTGTATACTAGAGTTTTGTGTATTAGATTGTAATAATAATGTATATCCTTTTGGACTAGTAATAAGAGTTTGTGGTTCTAATGTTGTTTTCATTAGTTTATAATGGATCCTATAAATTACTGTTAAAGGATGTGATCCTTCCATCATCTGATAACCGTTTGTCTTAATATTTAATGTTAAAACATGTAAAATATTAGTATCGAATAATGAAAGAGAATAATTGAGATAACAATTAAAATAAACTGGTTATTGGAACAAGCTTGATTCTACCATTCCAATTAATGAATCATGAAAATTATAGTGTCTTCCATCTCTTAAACAGAGTAATACTAAGGTGTTTAATCCACTTCTAGTGAGTGGTTTTATAACTACTTGTACTAGTCCAATATGAATGAAAGAATATTTCTGTTCTTTGTGGTGTTTAATTGCTTCCTTTGTTAATAGTTGTAACGATTCATAATTATTATTTAAACTAATGGTTTTTTCTACTGCTTTAATTGTATAATTTGTAAGAAATGATAATTTAGAAGAAAAAGTAAAATGTTTGTATATTTGATTTTTTGGAACATTAGGAATTGTCCAATCTTGTAGATTTTTTTCTATAACTATTATACTGTAATATTTTTGGTTGATATTATCGGGTTCTATGGGGATACTAGTAGTGGATTCACTAGGTTTGAATAAAGAATTCCTTGAAACAAGTTTTTAAATAAAGATTTCCTATATCTAGAGGTAAATAAGTAAATTAAGAACTTGAGGGAATACTATCGGGAGCACGTTTAAAGCCTTTCAGCATGAATGGGCTGACCAACGGATTTTCATGGCTTACCAACACAAGTTTCCTAATTTACTTCAATCTCTTTTGCTATGAGTTATCCTTGTAAAAATCTATTTCAGTGATTTCCTACCTTTTATATATATATATATATATATATATATATATAAAGCAAGGATCCTCAAATGATTTCTTATACTTTTAATTTTATTTCTTAAGAAGTCACAGTCAGCTTCATATAATTCTATTGCAGCTTGTCTACTTTGATATACATGATATTTAGACATCATTAATGTATAATCTTATCTCATCAATTGTTATTTTTTCTTAAGATCCTTTATGTTATTTATTAAGTTTTCTAATTCAAACCTTAAATTATAATCTAGATATTTTAACTTATATATATTACCAAAATCAATACTATGAATATATTAATAATCCATCATAAAATACGTAATCTAAATATAAACAGAAATATAAAATAGTAAATAATAATAAAAATAAAAATATAACAATATAATTAAACAGAAATATAAAATAGTAAATAATAATAAAAATAATAATATAACAATATAATTACCTATTTATTATAATTTAATTGTAGTCTTTTCAGTTTCAAAAGTTATGATGTTTCGTAGGGAAGGATGCATATACTAAAAAAAGTCAGATTTTCTGTCATTATCATTAGTGAGTGACAGCTTTCATGCAAGGCTGGCCTTATTCCAAACATCATCTCACAAATTAGTGCGCTTGGTATTCTTCTTCCTGTCTCCATTAAATGAATGCAGCTTTGCTGGAAGTCCACAAAAACATTAATATTTTCACATGAATGATATTGTTTCTATTTGGATTTGTAACTACAGATGGAATGTTTCCATATGAATGACGTTTCTGTTTGGATTTGTCAGTCATGTACCGATAGAATTTCGTGGTGTTGTAGCTTTGCTGGAAGTCCTTTTAGAGTACTAACATTAGTTTTATGTATTTTTAAAATCATATTTTTTAAAGATTGATTGAAGAACGAGTAAGGTTGATATTTAGGACCAATTTGTCTTTATAAAATTAAACTATCTCATCTAATATAATCATTATAATTTTTTGTCATGCGTTGAATTCTTGAATGACTTGTGCAATAAAAGTAATTTTGTTATTATTATTATTATTATTATTATTAATTGTTTAATTTATAAGGTCCATTCTGGGCGATTGCATTGCCCATGCATGACTCTCCCTTGTCACATGAGCGTGAATAACACTCACTTGATTCGATTCTATCGATCATAAAGCTACAAAAAATGTTCTGGTCATGACATCTTGTCATGTGCCGTCTTTAATTAGACGATGATAAAGTTGTTGATCACATGCAAGTAGGGGTTGTGACAGCTAGCTAGGAGTAATATACAAGGCATGCATGCATTAACTTTATAATATCCATTTTATCAAATTCATCGGACTAGACTACTTACTCCAATAATGCATTTTTAGACCCTCTTGTCATTAATGCAAAGGACATGATGCCCATTAATTAGTCATGCTTGATTTTTCATTGGAATGTCTACATTTTCTAGCCCCCTAAATGGTGCACGGCAACCTTAATGTCGAGCTAATTGTAGAGATTTCATGAGCTTCAAAACTCATGATCATGCATGTTTCGTAGTGATCATGGATGGATCCTCAAGGACTCAGATTTTCTGCCATCATCTCACAAATTCTTTGACCTGTCCCATTAAAATGAGTACTATTTGGACTTTTCATATAACGATGAGAATTTCGTAGTGTTGTAGCTTTGCTGGAAGTCCTTTTAGAGAGACAACTTGAGCTGTAATCGAGTTAAGTTGAGTTGGTTTATTATTGGGTTTTATTTCATATATTCATAAATTATCTTTTTAACGAATTTGAATTTATTGTTCATGAATTGTTTAGTTGTTATATTATTTGTTAGATGAAATAAATGTCATTATTGAAATTATATATATATTTTTCAATTTTTATTATTAACGAGTTACATTATTTAAATTAATTGGTTAGGTAAATTATGTATAAAAATCTTGTAATCGTAACAATTAAACCACTCATAACTTTTTACACATGCAAGTTTAGACGAACTAGAGTACTCGATCGGCTTTCTACATAAACTTTTACCTACATATTTATATCAATGAATAAATTTAAATTTAAATTTAAATTATTACATATATCGCGCTACTGTTTTTATCTTTTTATATATTTAAGTCATAAAATATTGAAAAATACAAAGTTTTATGAACAGAAGAAGAGACACGAAAATTTTAGATTCTGTGGAATTATAATTATGATATGATATCAGTCATCCGAAAGAGATTGTTAGCAGCGCAGGAAAGAAAAAAGAGGTATTTAGACCATAGATGCAAGGAGCTACATTTCAAATCAAGAGACAACGTATTCCTTAGAATAACCCCAATGAAATGGGTAATGAGATTTGGAAAGAAATATATTGAACCATTCGAGAAACTGGAAACAGTCGGAACTGTTGCCACAACAAATGTCTCCAGTACAAGATGTATTTCACATGTCTATCTAATGAAAGTACATCATTGACGGGATAACCCGTGCATTGCTCGCCGACTGTCACTGTTGATGACACCGGAAGGATCGTACGTAGCGGCTAACCCACGTACAGTGGCTGCCCACCACGTAAAGTGGTGGTTCGGGCTTAGGGTTGGACTAAGGGGGCTTCTGGTGGAGCCAAGGAGGCTCGGTGGTGGTGGTACGGCAGTCCACAGTGGTTGAGAGAGGGATGGCCTTGTGAGTGAGGGAGAGAAGCCCATGAGAGAGTGTGTGCATGTATGGGTGACAGATCGGGGCTATGGACGGTTAGGATGGGTCGGTGGTGGCTGGAGGAGGCTAGAGATGGTGGTCACCTGCCGTGGGTGGTGGCGTACGGTGATGGAGGGAGGAGAACCCGTGTGTGAGGAGGAGTCTCGTGCGGTGGATCTACGGGAGGCTACCGGTTGTGGGTCCAAGGAAGGAGGAAGGCGGAGGGTAGGGGGAGTCAATGGTGGTGCTTGGTGGCCATGGAGGCCGTGTGCAGCAGCGCTAGAAGCTGCGCACGGTGAAGCCGTGCTTGGGTCTCTACTTGCATGCGACGGGGAAGGTGCCTGCATGGAGGGGGACAAGCTCACTGGAGGGTGGTGGCCGGTAGGAGGAGAAGCTGCCGTGGAGGGGGTGGCGCCGTTGGGCGACGCACGGCATTGTAGTGAGCACCAAGCCCATTCGGGCTATGCATGGCCAAGAGAGAGGAAGAGAGAGCATGGGAGAGAGACGCAGGTATGGGGAGGCTCACCGGAGGGAGGTGGAGTCGGTGGAAGGGGCGGTGAGGCTCACCGGCGTATGGCGGCACCGGGCTAGGCAGTGGAGGATTTGGCGAGATAGAGGACTGCGTACGACGTATGCTGGGGAGAGGGAAGAGAGAGAGAGGGCTGGGGGAAAAGTGAGGAAGAAAGAGATGGGGTTTGGGTATTTAACTCAGTCCATTCGTCTGGGAGTCCACGCAACGATCTAACGATGGATCTCAAATACTGATTTAAAATGCATAAAACATTAACTTAATTAAAAGTATTAAAAATAATAAAGATAGAATATTATTTAAACTAACTTTAGTTTATAAAATAATATTCCTTCATCATTAATAAAATGATGAAGCCTTACTTAACATATTTAAGAGAATAAAACCATTTAATTAATTAAAGGTTTCAACATATTTTAAATCTCATAATATCTTAAATAGTTGTAATCATTTTAATAATGATATTAAAATAATTTCTGACAATTATAATATTTTTGGAGCTCTTCAAGAATATTATAATTGTCGTATTTATAATCAATCTTAATTCAATGACACTGGAAATACTCCTTATAAATATTTCCAGGACATTTAAAACACTGGACGTGCCCTAGAAGTCACAAGATATATTTGAAGACAGGCGATCGAGGTTTGGCACGCCTGACGAGTCTCGCAGTTGCTAGATAGAAGGGGTAGACAATTCACATAATCTCTGCCCTTAGAATTTGCTTACGTCAGAAAGAATGAATGTACGTCAGAAAGAAAGAAGTGTACGTAAGAAGGAATGAGTAGGGTGTTACATTCTTCCCACCTTAAATAAATTTCATCATCGAAATTTGCTTAAGGTTCTAAGGATTTTGCTTAGCATTCTAAGAATTTGTGTAGGCTTCTAAGAATTTGCTCATCTTTATCAGGGAGAGTACGAATGGGCCCTCGCATTATCTTCACGCATCTTCGCGCATGTTTGGCATCTCAGTCACGTCTTGTACAATAATTGCCTTCACGTCTTGTCGTTCCTCCATTGACATGCTTAAAGTCAGCTTGAAACACTTGAGTCCATCCATCACGTAGAGCTCATACCTTCCATGATAAGATTCTTGCCAGCAAGGCTTGAAGTCGCCATCTCGTTTTACATTTCAGTCCTACCTTAGTTTATGGTCGTTCATTTGTTTCTTAACTATTACAGTCTTCCTAACGTTTCTAGTCCATTCCTCAATTAGCATGCAACTATTGCTGCATGTTCTAACGTTCCATCATCCATTCCTTATCGTCTTACTACGTTCAGTCTCTGATACCTCTCACATTCTATGCATTTAGCATGACTACCCCTTTCTAGTTGCCAGTCTAACATGCATGCATTCATTAGGTCATATTTTAAAAGCATCGTAGGATTAAAATAAAAATACTTTCTTGTACTTATTGTAGGAAGAGAGATGCCTTGGGAAGATGTCAGTTTAGATTTTTCCTTCACGTGCAATTCTCTTTTTAAAAGTATTCTTTCTTTGAAAAAGGTTTTCTTTCATTGGAAAAAAGTTTCTCTCTTCAATAAAGGGTTTTCTCTCTTTTATTTTGAAAAGAATACTATAGAGTCTAGCATAACCTGGGCTTTGCTCTGATACCACTATGTAATGTCCGTCTCTGCGGTGTGACTTTGTATAAATATATTTAGAAAGGACGATGGGAATTACCGTTCGATCTAAAACCTTTTACTTGCACACCCAGGTTGCAAGACTCTACGTTTATAAAATAAAATGTGCATTGACAATAAAAGAGGTTTACAGCGGAAAATATTAATTTTACATTAGAAAGGCCTCTCATACATTTAAAACTCATGCCTAGACTTCCTTGCTCTTCCCCATGGGCCGTGTCCGTCTTGACCATTCAGTTCTTGTGGGGGGAGGGACATACATAAAAACTGAAATTAGTCGATGACTCGTAAGCATTACTTCATACAGTTAAAATATAACAACATAGGTTTTCATTCATGCATACTATACGTGAGTGCATACGTGCTTACGTGCGTTCATTTGAAAACGTCACTGGACGAGATTTTTCTTTTAAAAGGCTTTCTTTTCGGAAACGTGTCTCCCGTCAGTACCTTCATTTCTTAAAGATTCGTGCTTTCATGCATTCGTGTGTTCATGCATACATCCATTCATTCTTATCACTTTCATAGGCCAGTACACACTGTTACGCCCTGTGTGTTAGGGTTAGCGGCCCTATGGCCAATGGATTCGCCCGTGGCCGCGGGTTGGAATCCCATTCCGTTAGGGTGCAGCACTAGGTGCACTACCAGTACTACTGCCCGGTATTGCAATCTGCCCATTCATTCATTGGGTACCCCTTTTCATTCATTCATATGGCCGTTACGTATCTTCATACATTTCATTCGTTCATTCATTCATGCCAGCTCGAAAGAGCTGGAGCTTTCATTCTTTTCTTATCTTTCATTTAACATGTCCTTTCATGAGAAAATATTCATTTTCCTAAAAAGCATCGTTTAAAACATGGGCTTAAACTTCATCTTTCATGGCATCCATAAGTATCACCTTAAACATCGTCTTTCATGGTATCCATGAGCATCACCTCATGGCATCCATAAAAGTGCCGGTTCGTAGGATCCATGAAAGCGTCCGTTTTCATGACTTTCTTTGCTTTCCTTTTTCGTGAGAAAACATCGTTTTATGATTATAACATATCAGTTCATTGATTTTCTTCTAAAATACGTACAATAGATACACCGTATAGTCATCCATTCACATGCGTACAGCTAATACTTTGGGTGCGTAAACAGGGGCTGCCAAGGAGGGGTTGTTACGTACGTATACCATTGAACACTTAGCATTTTCTTTCTTAAAGCATCGTAAAGAGAAAGCGTTTCCTTTTTCATTTTCGTATATTTTAGAAAACTCTAGAAGAGTATGAATGTAACACTTATCTGGACTCCATGCTACTTTCATATCATGCAATGCATTCATGTACTTGTCAGATGACAACCTATATGCATACATATACCTTAGCATCATTCTCTATCTAATGCATAAGCAACTTAAACTAGAAATAGAACTATGCTTCACTTGGAACACTCTCCTTCAATCCCATGCTCTTCCATATCCCTTACTATGACAAGACCTCCGTCATTATGGTCACCACATCTTCCAACTCAAGGTCTTGCTTTCAGTGCTCATTTACTAAAGTGAACCCATGATTCACCTTAGGGTTAAGACACTAGGACCTTCGTCTTACTCTTCTTATTGAACTCATCTCGATGCATGACTCAGACCGACAAAGTCACGCATCGCAATCCTAGACAGTATACCCATCACTATCTTCATGCACCTTAGCTCATACTAATCCTCATTCTCATCCATACAAGCCACATGGCTCTAAGCCAAATCTGAGGCTTAAGCACCGTATAACTATGCTTAGGACAGATTACCCATTACATATAGTGAATCTATCCGGCACAGGTGTCTCACCATGTTACACATGTACCTTACACCTTATCACCTAATATCAACATATAACATGTTGATCACCTGCTCGTAGGGATAAGGGCCATACTCCGATACCAACCTTCTCTCAACATGGCTAGCATGACTCTTCATGCTATCCGTCCCTTTTGACAGTTCATCGCAACACTTAAAGCGATAATACTCCGTTCACAACTATGCCTTATGTCACGTCATACAGCTTGAGACTACTCCCAAGCTACACCATTTCCTTGTCGCGTCACCTAACATCCTGTTACGTCAACTCCTAACTCATCATGAATATGGTTCCTCATGTACTCTCGTCACATCGTGACATCTCGTCACGTTCTGCTACGCCATTCCTACACTAACCCTTCACCCATCGAAAGCACAATTGTCAGTAACCACGTCACGAAGTGGCGTTGCCCAGCCATAAGTCCAACACGGTGACACTTGTCACCTCAGACTACCGGCTACACCATGATTACTTCGGGACACTATTCCACAGTTCCTGACACTACTCACCATGCCCTATGCCCATCAACCACTTAACCAACCTTATCTCTGCGACACGCCACACAGTGTATCGTTGCACCTCATGGAGTACACTCTATGCATACTCCCTTCACACATGTTACGACCTATCACCACTATGGCGTACACGCCATATGGTGCATCAATCCACCACATGGAGTACATTCCGCATGTACTCCCCTCATACAGATCACGCCACATCACCATTATGACATATCCGCCACATGATGCATCACTTCGCCATACGGAGTACATTTCACATGTACTCCCTTCATACACACCACGCCACATCACCATTATGGCATATCCGCCATATGGTGCATCACTTCACCACATGGAGTACACTCCACGTGTACTCCCTTCATACACGCCACGAACCATCACCATTATGGTGTACACGCCATATGGTGCATCAATCCACCACATGGAATACACTCCTCGTGTACTGCCCTCATACACATCACGCCACACCACCATTATGGCATACACGCCATATGGTGCATCAATCCACCATATGGAGTACACTCCATGTGTACTCCCCTCATACACACCACGCCACATCACCATTATGGCATAGACGCCATATGGTGCATCAATCCATCATATGGAGTACACTCCATATGTACTCCATTTATACACGCTACGCCAGCTCACCATTATGGCATACCCGCCATATGGTGCATTACTCTGCCATATGATGTACACTCCACGTGTATTCCCTTCACACACGTCACGCCACATAAAGTACACTCCACTTGTATTCCCATTCCACATGCCACATCACCCATACAGTATAGGCTCCATAACCACACTACACAGCACAGTCCATAACACTTCACAGCACACTTCACAGCGCACTACACAGATAAGCCCAACACTTCACATACACGGCACAACACATCTCCATACTACATAGATATGCCCAACACTTCGCAACACAACACATCACATCACCACACTTCACAATTACCAACAGCACGGCCTACAACCTACTCAACTAATCAATATCTAACATAAATATGAGAGATAGAGGTTTATACCATCAACATGATAACTCATGCGTTGCTCGTTGACTGTCACTATTGATGACACCGGAAAGATCGTACGTGGCAGCTAACCCACGTACAGTGGCTTTCCACCATGCGTAGTGGTTGCCCACCACGTAAAGTGGTGGTTCGGGCTTAGGGTTGGATGAAGGGGGCTACTGGTGGAGTCGTGGAGGCTCGATGGTGGTGGTATAGCTGTCCACTATGGTGGAGAGAGGGATGACCATGTGTGTGAGTGAAAGAAGCCCGTGAGAGAGTGAGAGAGAGTATGCATGCATGGGTGGCAGATCGGAGCTATGGGCGGTTGGGATGGGTCGGTGGTGGCTGGAGGAGGCTGGACCAATATATATAGACCAAAATATGATCAACCTATAATTAGTTTGATGATTAGGGTATAGGGATTAAACAAAACACATAAGGGCACTTTTGGAATAACGGGGATTCATATACATAACAGTATAACTTCGTATGGAGCCATACTCACCGATAGATGAAGGGCACAAAGGCGGTGAGCTGGGCGGTTGTTTACGATGGATATGCTGGTGGCTAAGTACAGAGAGAGTGATGAGAAAGAGACCCACTGACGAGAGAAAAATACGTGAAAAAGATAGAGTAAGCCGAGAGAGTGACACAGAGATGCCATCAGTGGCTTACCGAGTGGGACGCGGCGGACAAGGAGCAGCATGGAGTGATCGTCGAAGTTTTCTGTGCCGGTGGTAACGACGTGGAAGGACTAGCACCGTGTGTGGTGGCTTTGAACGGAAAAGGCACTAGGCTGTTGTTGCTCTGTTGTCGGGGGCTAAAACAGGCGACAACGGCTGGGTTTTCCGTGAGATGGGTGGCTCGCGATGGTGCTAACGGTGACTGGATGCACGGGGTTGGATTTTTGATACAGCAACACCACGGACGTGCCACTAGTAGTCCCGGACAAGCCTTGTGTTATGATCCCACATTGACTAAGTATGAGATTGGTTGGTGGTTTATAAGTTTTTAGGCACCCTTCCCTTGCAAGCCAGTTTTCATGGGCGAGTTCTACCTAATGGGTTCAAAACAAATAGTATCAAAGCCACCCCACGTATGCAGTCCATGTTACGACGGTTGCAATCTTGCGGCGCGGGGGGTGATGCAGGCATGGCACTGTTCATCCAGGACAAGGAAAGACCTAGCGCACAGCCAGCCCATGTGAGCATCAGGACCCCCGTGGAAATTAGTTGTGGAGCGTGGTGGTTGTTACAATCCCACATTGACTAAGTATGGGATTGGTTGGTGGTTTATAAGCTCCTAAGCACCAATCCCTTGCAAGCCAGTTTTCAAGGGTGAGTTCTACCTAGTGGGTTCGTAACACCTTGCTAGCAGCAGCGGAGTGGAGGTCTCGGTTTGACCTTCCTTGATGAGGAGGATGGGAGGCGGCAACTCTAGTCTAAAGGTTGAAGGTGAATACTATGTGCATGAGACTGAGGGCTAACAGCAGGTGTATATATAGAGGATTGGATAATCAAAAGAAAACCCTAGATGAGGGAGTGTTATGTATGCAGTGAGTAAATGGAAGTGAACGTGTAGAACGTGGAGTCTAAAATTATTTTTGCGAGCTAGGCTCTTTAACCTGAAAATATTTGGCCCACGCGTTGATCTTGTATGGGGTTAATGCATGGCCTTTTGCCTAAGTTTTTGGGCCTCGACTCAACCTAGAAAAAAATTACCCTTGTCCCATAAATTGTTTTAGTGAAGATCCACTTGGTCCATTAAAAGATTTTAAACCTATCCAAAAATTATAATCCACCAAAAATATTTTAGGCCCATACTCTCTTCCAAAAAATTTTACTCAAAATTACAAATGGGCTTTTCATACCTATAAACCCAAAAATCTTGTAAAGCGGGCTTGGCTGGGCCCGGGTGTTACAATACCAGGAGTGTAAGATCTACAAAGAAATTCATTTATCTGGTTTAATGTGATACATCATATCTATTTTATAATACAAAATATTTTATAATATAACGTATTATATAAACTATTTCAGTTTATAAATTTTTATATTTTTTATAAGATTTTTTTATAAATCAAGCATTTTTCATAATCAACAAACTCAGTAACAAAAAAAATGATTGAAACTAGTTTACCAAAGACTATAAATGTATAAGAGTGGCATTGGGAAAAATCCCTCGTTAATAAGACTATGCTTAGAGCTAGTTTGGGAACACATGTATTCTCAAATATTTTCATATATTTCCTCTCAAACATCACTCAAACACAAAACACTTTTCAATTTCAAATTTTTAACTTTTTCATCTAATTATTACCTAATAATTACAATTTTCACAAACTTCTACATAAAATACAAAAACAAATACTGCTTTTTCAGATTTCAAAACAATAATAATATTAAAAAACTATATTCAAGTAATATTTTTGTTCAATTTTTTCTCTCTTTTGTCAAAACTCAATAAAACATCTTAACTCAAACTATTTTGTTATTATTCATAAACAATTTTACTACTATTTATAGATATTTTGAAATATTATATGTGTCCAAACTAGGCCTAACTGTCGACTTTATTTATGTTTTAGATGAGTATGACTTTTTATCCAATTTGATCCAAAATATCGCATCTATTGCCCATCAACTATTGCCAGGAACATAATTTACATTATTGTAATAGAAATGTTCATTTGCTAGTTGGCTTTTCGTTTGCAACAAACTAGCTAGCTAGAAACTTGATGAAGCTTATTAATGAGAGGTCGACATTTCAGGTTGGTGATAATGAAGCCGAAATTATGTTTACAGTAGCTTCATTGTGCAAAAATGTATCTCCATCACTTAGGCCGGCCATGTACGTATGAGGTTAATTTATGTTTAAACTAGCTTTTTGGAAGGATAAATGTATCTCTAATCTTGACTTTTAAGTAGTGGAATATGTGAGTATTGTTCTAGTTTTACCACATGACATATTCAACCGTTAATGATGATGATTTCAAGCGAACAACTATGATGGAGAAGTTTTTGGAACAACCTCACTATATCTGCGATTTGCCGACGAGGTAATATTGATTCCTTTGTGTATTCTGATCTAATTTTTCTAGCACCTAGACATACAATAAATAGATGACACGATACATTCATAACAGTAATTTACATAAAAAGTTGTAGTTTGGGGACAAAATGACAACTTAGATAGTTCCACGATAATATGGCAAAATAACTAATAGTTTAGGGTGTAAATTGTAATCTTCTCTAAAAACAATGAAGCATAACGGCTAAATCCCAAACATAAGAGGCACAAACATGAGGGAGTTGTAAGCAAACTTGACACTCAACTTAGCTCCTTCTACTATCTAGTACAAACTTTAATTTGACCTTATTGAGTGTCGTTGAAACATGTTTTATGTCAATTCTTTGCAAAGGTGACTCTGCACAACAATCCAAAGCCAATCTCATAACTGAAGATATGCAGTCCACCATGGCAGCATGTTTTTTTTCATTTCTCAACAAATTGGCATCAGTAATATTGAGTATTGAAGTGAGCAGTGATTCATCTACCCAATGTTTTAAGGTCATTTCTCCAATAAACATGTCATCCGTAGGCTTCTTTCTTGTGAAAGTTTCCATTAGTAGAATGCCATAACTATACACATCGCCTCTTGTAGAAACAACTCCTTCTAGTCCATACTCTGTCGATAACATTCTAACTCATCATATATACTTTCTTATTTTATAATAGTAAACAAACAAATATGAAAAAAACAACTTGTAGATCAAACTCAATATATATATATATTTTGCTCTGAACTCAAAAGATATTTAATTGCATGTGAATGAGTCGAAGGATGAACATGCAATTTGAAACGGAAAAGTTTGGAAATTTACCTGGTGCCATGTACCCAAAAGTGGCAAGAGTCATGGTATGCATCATAGAGTCCTGATCATCTAAGAGTTTGGCCATGCCAAAATCGGCAACATGTGCAACCATTTCTTCATCTAATAAGACATTGCTAGGCTTCAGATCACAATGAATAATTGTTGTTGAATAACCATGATGAAGGTATTCTAATGCTGATGCGATATCAATCATGATATTTAGCCTTTGTAAGATATTCAGATAGTGATCTTGAGAGTGCAACCATTTCTCTAAGTTTCCATTATGCATGTATTCCAATACAAGGGCTTTGAAGTCAATATTGCTACAAATGGTGATGATTTTGACAAGATTTCGATGACGAATATTTCTTAGCACTTCACACTCTGCATCAAAACTTTTGAATGCCCCTCTCACTTGCAAGTTCATAATTTTGATTGCAATATTCATCCCATCTGAAAGTGTTCCTTGGTATACTGACCCAAAACTTCCTTCACCAAGTAAATTATTAGAGTTGAATCCATTCGTTGCTTGTACAAGTTGTTGGTGAGAAATTCTTCTCCATGTAACTAGAGGGTACATGCCTGCTTGAGCAGGAGATTTTGGATTCCTCTTTTTCCATCTTTTCCATAAAAATGCAAGGGTCAGTGCAAGCATTATAAACCCAATTGCTGGCAATACATACCTTAGCATATGTGGCCATGTTGTCTTCTTTTTGCCAGGATCACCTTCTTCACATGGGGGAACTTTCAATCGAGCTGCACCACAAAGTGCATTGTTTGACATAAATGATGCAGCTGAGAAGTTTAGAAATGGTCCTCTTGTGGGAATTTCTCCTTGTAGTTTATTGAATGAGAGATTTAGATCTTTGAGGTAATGTAGTCCTTCTAAGGACTTGGGAATCTCTCCAGATAAATTGTTATTGGAAAGATCCAAGAACTCCAAGCTTACCAATTCCCCAAAAGATATAGGAATTGAGCCTTCTAGTCGATTTATTGCCAAAGAGAGATTAGTCAAATCTTTGAGAGCACCAATTGTTTTGGGGATATCACCTGATAATTGATTTCTTGACAAATTCAATATCCTCAAGACCTTCATTTTCTCAATCTCAAATGAAAGAGAGCCACTTAAAGAATTGGATGAGAAGTCAACCTCCAAGAGATGTGTAAGCCTCCACAAGCTCAATGGAATCACAGAAGTTAATTGATTGTAGCCTAAGTAGAGAGCTCTTAGCGAAGTCATATTACTTATGCATCTAGGAATGTGTCCAGATAGATCATTACCATCTAAAAATAATTCAAACAAGCTCCTTAGATAACATAGTTCTGGTGGGATGGTTCCTTTTAGTCTATTATCATCAAGGCCCAAACCTTGAAGCATGCGCAAACTTCCTATTGTGGTTGGAACAAGTCCTCTCAGTTTGTTGCTGGATAAGGTCAACGTAGTCAAACCACTTAAATTCCCGATCTCTATTGGAATGCTACCCTTAAGTTTGCAATCATATAGGTAAAGTGTTTGAAGAGAAAGAGAGAGGTTTCCAATGGACTTGGGAAGGAAGCCGTTCAAGTGATTTTTGCTCAAAAGTAAATCAACGAGATTTATACAACTAGACAAATCGGAGAAAATACTCAATTCTGGAGATTCAACTGTCAAATCATTGAATTCTAGGTTGAGCGTCTTGAGGAATATTAAATTTCCAAGCGTTTTTGGAATTAAGCCCGAGAATGAGTTCCAAGATAATTCTACGATTTCGAGCTTTGAAGCATTAGAGATAGAGTTGGGAATTGTTCCGTTCAATTTATTTATCCCAAGAAAAAGTTGTTGAAGATTTGGAAGGAAGAGACCCATATTTGATGGAAGATGGCCTGATAGGTTATTTGACGTCATTGCAATCCATCTTATTGTTGAGATATTGAAGATCCCAAATGGAATTGTGCCAAAAAATCCATTGATTTCAATATTCAAAACCTCTAGATTTTGTAGATTACCAATTTGATTTGGTATTAAACCTGTCACAATATGAATAGTCATTGGTATTTTCTATTCAAGATGATAAAGAAGATATAATGAAGCTACCTAGAATACTCATTAGCAGTAAGAAAATAACCATGACCTCAAAAATATCATGCATGGGGCAGACACATTACAGGTTGAATTCAGGCTCCTCTCCCAATTCAAATTATATCATGTAGGTGTCACAATTAGTTAATGAATTTTTCTAGGTCCTCTTGCGATTTTGTTACTAGACTTGTTGAAATATTCTAGTTTCAATATATTTTGAACAAATTTAAGTATTTTGTACTTCAAATTGAAATTAATTGTTCAATCAGAGATGATCATAGAACGTGTATACTAAGACTGCATTTGGTTTTAAAACTCAGCTGATCTCAATTAAACTTAGTCTAATTTTAAGCTGAATCTAACATCTAAGCATTCAACTCTCAAATTATTAAACTAATCTCAACTCAAAACCTTCTTACACATGGGACCCACAACTTTTTTTAAATTTAAAACATTTTTATATATTGGATCCACAACCTTTTTCAATTTTCCATAAAAAGTATTAAATTCATCTTAATATTCAAACACATTTTAAACTTAGTTTATATGAGCCCCACATAACTCCTTTCACTACTCAACTCATTACTATTTATAGAGAACTCAACTCAACATCCAAATGCAACCTAAATCAGTAATGTTATCGATGTAACTGATCATAAGACTATATAAGTAAACCTTAAAAGTACGATTAGAAAACATGTCTACTAAATCAATAGCCTTATCTATGTAAATTGATTCAAATAAGACTACGAATATATACCTTCAAATTTGTTGCTGGAAAGGTATAGCTCTGTAAGCATAGTTAAATTCCCTATTTCTGGGGGTAGTCTTCCTGTAAATTTATTAGTCGATAAATATAGAATTTGCTACTGTTTGTATTTGAACAAAATGGATAAGTACTATATTAGAGGTTGAAAGCAGACTAAACATACCTTCAAAGTTGTTTTCATCAAGGTATAGCACTGTAAGCATAGTTAAATTCCCTATTTCTGGGGATAGTTTTCCTGTAAATTTATTAGTCAATAAATATAAAATATACTACTGTTTGTATTTGAACAAAAAGGATAACTATTATATATTGGAGGCTGATAGCCGACTAAACATACCTTCAAAGTTGTTGTCATCAAGGTATAGCTCTGTAAGCATAGTTAAATTTCCTATTTTTGGGAGTTCACCTGAGAATTGATTATGAGAAATAGAAAGATACTGTAGATTGGGAAGATGGTCAAACATATATGTAGGTAGTCCACCATATAGCATATTCTCGCCGAGTTCAATGATTTGTAGTAAAGATATGTTGAAGAAAATGGAGGATATCGGTCCTAAAAGCTTGTTCACTCCAAGATAAATTTCTTGCAAGGAAGATATCTTGAAGATAGATGAAGGTATGGAGCCCGAAAGCAGATTGAATCCAACAGAAATAACTTGCAATGAAGATATGTTAGACAGAGATGGTGGAATAGTACCTATGAAATTGTTATTGTTAAGATACAATTTTCTAAGTTTAGTTAGTGATCCCAACAATGATGGAATTGCTCCATCGAATTCATTGTATCCAAAGTCAAAGAATTTCAACCGAGTAAGATGAGACAACTCCATTGGGATTGAGCCATGAAAACTATTGTTTTGGATGCTTAGGCTCACAAGAAATGAAAGGTTACCGATATGCGGAGGAATAGTACCTGTAAGGCCCATGAAAGAAAGGTTTAAGACCCTGACTCGGTAATGTCTAGAACCACAAATGACACCTACCCAATTGCAAACAGAAGTATTAGTAGACCAATTTTTTGTCAAATGATTTTGGGAATCAAAAGAAATATGAGCTTTCAAGGTAAGAAGAGCAGATTGATCCGTGGTAATGTTGGGAGTTGCTGCCAAGGCAACGCTAAACCCGCACACAAAATAAAGCATGATCGGGAAACTTGTTGGGGCAGCCATGTGAAGTGTACGTCGGTTTAGGCACTCAAATTGAGGAATGACAAGTAAGACTGATGTTTAAAAAGATTGCAGCTAGAGAGGGAGGGAGGGAGGGAGGGAGAGGGTGGTTTGCACGTTATTGTCATCATTGACTTGTGTGGTAAAATTAACGTGGAAAGACCACCAATTCGTGCTGTGCTTTAGAAAAATTATGCAGATATCAACGTCAATCATTCACATTTTAGAAACGCTACAAAGTACAAATTGCTCCTCACGTTTCTAAATAGATTGGAAAAAAAAAGAAAAAGAAAAAAGGAGCTTCGATATTGGGCAAACGGTTCGATCTCCAACTCAGAGACATTACATTTCAACTTTGACCTGCTTTAATATATATAATAAATTATTAAATTACTAATTAATGCCTCAATTAATAATCAAAATCTTTAAAATTTGGTATAACTTACGTCATATCGTGTGTCATTTTTATGGATTTTAACGAACAAATTTGAACTCAGAATGAAAATTTCAAAACTTTAGTAGTTATGGATATCATTATCAGTTTTAGTCTCGTTTGTTTTCGTAGATAAGATGAGATAATATTAAAGTTAAAAATTAAATAAAACATTATATTAGAATATATTTTTTAATATTATTTTTCTTTTAAAATTTGAAAAAGTTGTAATGATTAGATGAGATGAGTTGTGAGCAATTGTGAAAACAAATGATGAATCAAATTAGCATACTGAATATTAAAAAAAAACCATCAAATTAGCTATTAAATGCAATTTCGTTGAGGAATCAAAGAAAAAATAAATAAATAATAACAATAATAAAAAGAAAGAAAGAGAAAAAGGTAAAAAACTAGACATAATTTTGCATAATCTAATATAACAACATATAGAAGAATATTGTCAACAAAGAAAATCACTCAAAAAGAAAAAAAACAAATCTTATAAACATGGCTTGATATATGTTATATTGTATCTGCCTTATAATGAAGAGAAATGTATATATATGTTCCATTCAACGTCAATTGTGATAATATTGTTCATATCTTGGAAGGAAATCTGAAAAACATTTTTCCAAAATCGAATCAGGCTTGTACTCTACAACCAAGCGTCTAAAATCAAGACTGCAGAAAGTTAATGATATGGCATTAGATGATTTGAGACTATTTATTATATTTTATTTATAAATTTATTATCTAATGCCACATCATGACTGGATGATGAGAATTTAGATGATGAATATATTTTTTTCTTTTATATATGAGTGGCTCTACAGCCACACATGGGGATCCTAATCGATTGGCGTCCCGACAATGCATTTTTTTTTTTATTTCATGTACTTTTTAATACTTTTAAATATATTTTAAAAAAATTTACAACATCATTATAAAACATTTCCTTAATCATTATAAAAAAAAAACCATTGTCGGGATCCCATGTGTGGCTTTAGCATTTATGTTTATATATTTAAGATGTCATCATTTTTTTAACTTAAAAAAAGTGATAAAAGACTGATAAAAAAAAAAGAAAAAATATTTTATATTTGAATGATATTTCAAAAATAATGAAATTATGAAAATCTTTGAGAAGTTTTAAGAATTTTGGTGGTGTCCAAATATGGCATTAATTTTTTAAATTTTTTTATTTAATGGTTAATGAAGTATTTTTTTTAAGATTTATATATATATTTTTTTATTTTTAAAAATAAAAAAGATGTTTAATTTAAAAAATAGTTGAATATTTTAAAACATGTCTATAAAAAGGAATCCTACTCTAGTCACCATGATTTGTGTCTCGTCTTAAAACTATTTTATATCATCTCATTATTCAAACGAAACTAAAAGTTGTGGTTAATTTATTATTAAAATAACTACATTTTCTAGCCCCTTAATTAAATAATGATAAGGTTGTTGATCACATGCCAATGAAAGTTATGTGACAACCTGCTTGAATAATATACAAGGCATTAATTTTATGATATCCATTTTGTCAAATTCACGGTCAATGCAAAAGACATGCCCATTAAATAAAAGTTGTGGTTGATTTTGAGTAGAATATCTACATTTTTTAACCCCTTAAATGGTGCACGGCAGCCTTAAAAAGTCTTGCTAGTTGAAAACTGCATGTTTCACATGCATGATGTTGACCCCCTATTAGGGAAATAATTTATTGGCCGTCGGCCTTCGGCTTGAATATATCCACTTCGGGTAGTATACGCACTCAAAAGAGTCTATAATTTAAGATGACTGTTATAATTATAAAGAAATTATATAAAAATAATTTTATAAATTAACTTAATTTTTAAGTGATCTATTAGATCTTTTTTATTATTTTTAAAAATTATTTTATAATTTATTAATTATAAAATTATTTTTATAACATTTATTTGTATTTAAAGTATTTATTATAGTTTAATTGTAGACTTTTCAGCTTCAAAAGTTACGATGTTTCGTAGGGACGGATGGATCCTCAAAGACTCAGATTTTCTGTCATTATCATTAGTGGCTGCCTTATTACAAACTTCATGACACAAATTAGTGCGCTTTGTATTCTTCGTCCTATCGCATCCTGTCATGTGACAGCTAGCTAGAGTAATATACAAGGCATGCATTAACTTTATCATATTCATTTTATCAAATTCATCGAACTAGACTACTTACTCCAATAATGCATTTTTAGACCCTCTAATCAATGCAAAGGACATGATGCCCATTAATTAGTCGTGGTTGATTTTTCATTGGAATGTCTACATTTTCTAGCCCCTTAAATGGTGCACGGCAACCTTAATGTCGAGCTAGCTCGGTCTTTATCGTTAGTTGAAAACTGCACGTTTCCACATGTTGGTGACACTGCTCTTGGGCAAAGAACCTATTGACCGTTGGTTTGAGCTATCAACTTCGTGAAGTGATGGCGATGGATCTTCAAGGACTCGGATTTTCTGCCATTCCCATTGTTAGTGAGTGACAGTTTTCAAACATCATCTCACAAATTACTGAGCTTGCAATTCTTCGACCGGTCCCATTAAATGAGTACCATTTGGATTTTTCTTATAACCATGAGATCAATTTCGTAGTGTCGTAGTTTGCTGGAAGTCCTTTTAGAGAGACAGCTCGAGCTGTAATCAAGTTAAATTGAGTTGGTTTATCAATTTCATATATTCATAAATTATCTTTTTAATGAATTTGAATTTATTGTTCATAAATTGTTTAGTTGATTTATTATTTGTTAGATGAAATAAATATCATTATTGAAATTATATATATATTATTAACGAGTTACATTATTTAAATTAATTGGTCAGGTAAATTATGTATAAAAATCTTGTAGTCGTAATAATTAGGGGTGAAAACCAACCCCTTCGGTTCGGTTTTTGGGCAAAACCGACGCCGACCTACTGGTAATTTGCGGGGGAGAAAACCAGCCGAAATCGATCGACAGGTAGGGCTGAGCACCGACCGATTCGGAGTCGGAGGGCCCAGACTCCGACTCCGACTTTGTCGGAGCTCGAATCCGACCTCCGACTCCGACTCCGACTTTGTCGGAGCTCGAATCCGACCTCCGACTCCGACTCCGACTCCGCGATGTATATTATCTGATCTGACTCCGACTCCGACTTGTCGGAGCGGAGTCGGATTACCAAGAGGAGCTGCGGCCTGCGTGAGAGGAGGGGCTCTGCGAGAACGCCGCGCGAGGGAGAAGCTACGTGAGAGGAGGGTTGCGCCTCGCCGACTGCGCATTGCGCGAGAGAGGGGTTTCGCGAGAGAGGGGCTCTGCCGCTGCGAGAGGGTTGCGCGAAGGACGGGCTTCGCGAGAGGGAGGAGTTGTGCGAGAGAACTGCGCCGGCTGCGGCGCTGCGCGAGAGAGAGGGCGACTGGCGAGAGAGGGCTGCGGCGCTGCGCGAGAGAGAGGGCGCGAGGGATGGGCTTCGCGAGAGGGAGGAGTTGTGCGAGAGAGGGAGTCAGGGACCAGAGGGTTGTGAAAGACTATGAGAGCTGCGCCGGCTGCGGCGCTGTGCGAGAGAAAGGGCGACTGGCGTCAAGCGAGAGAGGGATGCGGCGCTGCGTGAGAGAGAGGGCACAGGTTTGAACTTGAAGAAGGGCTAAGCTGGGCTGCACTGCAGACCTAAATGAGAAATTGAGAATGACTAAATTAAATTCAATACCCCACTCCCAGGTATCCAACGGCGCCGTTTTTGCTATAACGAATAGTTACTATAGTAATATACTAATATACATTATATACTAATTAATATCAATCTATTTTATATTATATATATATATATATGAAGATTCATAAAAAAATATATGATATATATTATTATATATGAATATTAAAAAAAAGACACCGACACTGTATACGAAATATTATTAATACACTAATATACTTTATATATATATTAATATATATAAATATATGTAATACACTAATAGTATTAGTATATTAGTATTAGTATTAATATTAGTTATACTAGTAGTGATATTAGTTATACTAATAGTTATATTAGTATTAGTATTAGTTATTATTATACTATATATTATACTAATAGTGATATTAATACTATATAATATATATAGTTATAGTTAAAGTCATTTAGTATAACTATATTAGTATAAGTTATAGTGATTTAGTATAGTTATGATACTACAAGTTATAACTATAGTCTATATTAGTATTAGAATTAGTTGTAGTGATTAGAATAACTATATATTAGTATTTGCTATAATGATTTTAATTTAGTATAACTATATAATAGTATTAGTATATTAGTATTATACTGACTATATTACTGATTGTATTAATATACTTAATGTCTAATACTAGTATATCACTATAGTTAATAACTTAATAGTATCATATAGTAATATAGTATTAGTAATTGATACTACAGTAATTTATATAGTCATTTATATATAGGCTTAAAGTGGTTTACTAATTTATATATAGTAATTAATACTATTAGACTATTAGTAATTTATATGAATAATACTTTAGTTATTATACATTAGTATTATATGTTATTATAAATTTATAGATTAGTGTTTATACATTAGTATTACAATATTACATGTCGATGTTATTATTCATCTTAGTGTTTATAGTATATTATATATACATTAGTTATTAGTATTATATGCTATTATATTTATACATTAGTAATTTAGTGTTACATGGTAGTAATATTGTAAATTTGTAATAGTATGATATTTACATATAGTCATATACTAAACTATTATTAGTCAATTTAGTCTATATATTATAGTATAAATATATTATTTAACTAGTATATTATTGAGTTTAACTAACTATATAAGATATAGTTGTATAAAATTTAAATAATTAATATATAGAAAAACACATATTTTATAAAATATGTATAAAATCGGAGACGGGAGGCGGAGGCGGAGTCGGAGGGAGACGTCGGAGGCGGAGGATCGGAGTCGGATCGGAGCGGAGTCGGAGTCGGATCATCAATGGATCCGACTCCGACTCCGACTGTCAAGAAGAAAAAACCTCCGACTCCGCTCCGACAAGTCGGAGCCGGAGCGGAGTCGGAGCGGAGTCGGATTCGGAGTCGGATTGTCGGATTTTTGCTCAGCCCTAGTAGCATCTGTGCCTTTTGCTCAGTGGCAGCAGCCCTGGCTTGGTCTAGGCTCAAAGACGAAGCCCGGTCTCTGACATCCCCACCAGAAGAGGAGGGGCGGCAACTACAAGCTACCAGGAAAAGTTCGGGAGGGACCCCCAACTCTTGGTGCACGAGCCAAGGACAATGGGAGATGGAGGCTCTAAATTATTATCGTCACTTAACTCAATGATGGGAGGATCCAGGGAACCGGATCGACCATACTTGGCCCCTCGGAAGGAAGGGGGGCGGTATCAGTGAGGGGGGAGGTGGACCTGGAGATCCCCTCTCGATTTTTGACCTCGGAGGGGGGGATGTCCCCATGTTCCACCCCCACTTCTCGTTCCCCCTCATCTTCTTGATCCTCTTTTTCCTTTTCAAAATCGTCTTAAACGTAGAATTTGGGATGTCTCGCTTCTTTTTCCTCCCCTTTTGTTTCTTCCTCCTCGCTCGCAGCCCTAGAGGGACTTCGCTCCTCTTCCCGAAGTTCGACTTCGGGACTCTGCTCCCCTTCCAGGTGACCGACATCTGTGAACGGCTCGAGAGCGTCACAAGCGACTACCCCTAGAGCATCTTCAAAGGCCGTGAACAGCTCGAATGTGTTGGGTCAGCTAGGAGAGGGCGTGCAAAGGAGCTAAAAAAGTGCGCTTGCAGGTCACACTCATCTAGTTCTTCCTCCGAAGGCAGCAGGGGGTCGATGAGGGATGCAGAAGGAGGAAGCTGGGGACACGTAGTAGTAGAAGGCTCGGCGGATGAATGCAAATTGCCCGAAAATGACGTGGTTCCCCACGACGGAGGAACCAGAATCCCTAGGCGCGAGGGTTGTTGCCCTTGGGAGGCCCCGACATGGCTTCCCGACTCCCCGGCACGATTACGAGAAGAAGAAGAATCCCCAGCCTCACCGCTTTGCCTCTCCTACGGTGAATCGTGACATACCTTCGATTTTTTTGCTCGACAATTGGAGGAACTTGAGGCAAACTTCCATGCCCATGGAGAGGGGATACCACTCAAGAAATTTCTCCAGATGGAATATGAGCGAACAGGCACCGACATGTAATTGCGGATGTTCTCATATGAGAGGACCAGATCGGTCTGCGACTCATCAGGATGGGCCTGCACCTAAGCTGTCACCAACTCCAAGTGAGCCTCTTCCCTCCGATTGAGGGTGAGTTCCAAGCTCTTCATAGAAGGGGGAGTCCCAACACGCCTGAATAGGATACTCCTTCTGGGCGGCCTCCCCCTCGAGGAACTCAAAATACGAGCCAGACACGAAAAAAAATTTATGAGACCACTCATTTATGCTTGAGTGACATTGCTTGAGCTAGGCGATCTTTCAACCTAGAGACCGGGTTGGAAACTGCAGTTGCTTCCTGGCTGGTAGTTGAGGCAGTATACATACAAGACCTCTCGAGCCGTCAGATCGGGGTATTCCTCGGGGTTCTTACTAAGTACCATCTGGAAGTTGATACAACTAGATATTAGGAGCCACCACGCATTAGGATGGAGCTGCACCGGAGCCAGCCAAAGATAACTTAGAACCTCATGAGCCGGACTGCAAAATGGGAGGCGGAGACCATTAGCGAAGATTAATTGGAAAAGACCCACCTTCGTTGCTGCGCCATTAGGATTCTCTGCATGCTTGCTCCCCCGAGGAATCTCCAGAACAACGGAAGGAGGAATTTTGTACTTGGAGCATAACACCCTAAGGTTGTCACCAGAGATGGAGGAAACCCAGCGTTTTCCCCTGAAAAATGGAGGAACAAGATCAGCCTTGGGTTCCATAACAGTGGTAGGAACACGGTGGATGGAAGAAGGGGGAAAAAGGGTCGCAATGAGGAAGGAAAAAGAAGGGGTGGCAAACGCGACGGCTTGGAACACAGTTGATATGAACTCATGGGAATAGAATTCCTTGAACCCACAATCAATTTGAAAACTAACCAAGAATGCCAAAATCAAGTCAATGGATGGAGAATCTAGACCAGTTGAGAACTAGTTTCAAGAACATAGATTATATTAAAATCTAGACCGGTTGAAGAACCTGTCTCAAGAACCCAGATTACAAGGAGAAATGCCACAAAAGTTGTGATTTGCCTTTGATAAGTTCAAAGGTTTATTCAAGAATAAGAGTAGATAAACTAAACTCACAATGAATAAATTTATCAAATTTCATAAACTGATTAAAATGAGGCTACAAAGAGTATTTAAACCAAAACCTAATTAAAACCCTAGCCAAAATAAATCTCCATCTTCCAGAAATACCCCTGAGTGAATAGTATCGCGGCTATAGTAACTTACATATCTCAATCCCCCAAAAACCCTAGGTTAACATAAAATTCTTTTCCAAAATACCCTTGGGCAAAATACAAGGCTTTCCCAAAAGAAACCCTAGCTACAAATTAAAACAATCCGTAAACCACCCTTAAAAACTTCTCTTGAAACCCTAGTTCATAAAAGATATGTGGGCCAAATATCCTCAAACCCTATTATTCTAGACTAATTCCTATAACTAATAAAATAAGCCTTTTTAATAAATTAGATAAGGTCCAAACAATAACTCTAGCTCATGTCTTCCATAGCTTGTATCAAGTGGATTAAAACTGAATTTCATTCTCTGAAGCCTATCTTGAGTGTTGGAGTCTTGCTAGCTTCTTCCCAACTGGATTGTACCAATCCTTGCATTGCCTCCTTAATCTTCTTGGCTCTTGACCTTGTAATTGGCTCATATGGAACTTGCAAAGGATCTTTAAGACTAGATCCATCTTGGTGCCATCAACGGTAGCCAGAGAAAGAAAGTGGAGAAAAACGTGATGGCTGGAGAGAGAATGGGAGAAATGACAGGAACATGATGAATGGACAAAGGAGGAAATGGGTGAAGAAGAAAGGGAAGTGAGCTTTATATAGTGGAGGAAGGATGGAGACGGTGCAGGAAATGAAGTGACCCTGATAGCAGCAACGTCAGCAAGCGCAACGAGGCACATGGCATCTGAAGCAATGGCAGGAATGGTAGTCGTCGTGTCAAGAGAGTTGGGGCCATGGACCAATGAGGTCCCAAGACACAAAGGAAAGGGCGGTCGGCATGTCCAATCTATCATCGGGAGATGGGAAGACCTCGGGAGAGGAAGAGAGGCGCCCATCAAATGGGAGGATGACCTCAAGAACTTGAAGCGACGGAAGCCAAACGGGTGGCACCATAATTAAAGGTGTTATGAATTCCCACCACATGCCCGTGATAGGAATTTGCAGGATACTGTGAGGGAGGGGCCCATCCCAGAAAGGCCCAAGCTCAAGGAGGTCAAGTTACGGAACCCCAGGCCCTTAGACGAGACCCTGTCGTGGGCTAGGAGCCCGGGCTAGAGGACCGCGTGCCGAGCCCATAACTCAAACCTGCCTGGGAAGGCCTTTAGGCGTCGAGCTCGGATACGCCAAGGAGAGCGTCTCAGAACTCAGCAATCTACTGAGCCCTACCATGCAGGACTGTGTGCCAAGCCTCTAACTGCAAACCTACCAGGGAAGGCCTTTCGACACTGAGCTCGGAGTAGGCCAATGAGAGTGTCTCGGGACTCGGCAACCTACAGAGTCCTACCGTATGTCAATGTGCAGGATGCCCTACTCTCTGCTAACGACTGGACATATGACCCATCATGGCCTCATCAGTCTCAAGGCACCAGAGTACGCAGGACGGCTCGGCCACGACCTGACACCCAACTCTGGCAGAAAGGTGGCACCAGGTTTGACCAAGCACGGCTTGACACGCCACAATCTCCCTCGGCCGCCAAAGCCGTAGACTGACATGCTATTGCAGTAAGGAATGAGTGGTAACAAGTCTGACTTAGGTACTACCTGACACGCCGCGATCTCCCTCGGCTGTGGATCCCGGATCAGGTATAAATAACAACCATCTCTTCTACGGGAGGCCTCTCTCTCTCATGAAACCCTTTTACTATTCTATCTAATCTTATGAGCTTTTCTTGTCACTAGAGGATTATTTACTGACTTTGGCATCGGAGTAACCCCGGATGTCACCGGAGCCTTTCCTCCCTCTTAGTTGCAGGTGGCGTGAGCTTGGTTGTCTTGGTACTTCTCGGGCTGCGAAACATGACATCAACATATATGTTTAAGATTAAAATTTATATATTATATCAAATGTTATTTTAAAAATTATAAAATTAATTTTATGTTGTATCACACGTTGTATTAATTTTATATTATAAGATTAATAGACCTGAATAATAATATTAGAATTTCATGTTATATTAATTAATAATTTAGCGTATAATATATATAATATAATATAAGAAATTATAACTATATATACCGGTCCGATTCGGTTTAAACTAGTTTTTAAAATATGAAAACCGATACCACACCGGACCGCTTACAAACCGGACCGAACCCCGGTACGGGCCAGTTCAATCGGTTTTCATATTTTTTTTCACCCCTAATGAGCAAATACCCTTCACTCTTCGATAAAGATATTTCGAGGATAGACTTTTTATAAGAATGAGAGATAGTAACACCTTGAACCTTCAAGTTTTGAAATTAGGAAAGGTAGGGTCACACTAGAACTATGATTTTTCTATTTTTAGAAAGTAAAATTTTGATTTAGCTCAAGAACTGAGCCCAAGCCCATTAGGGCCGAGCTGATGCAGCTCGAAAGCTACAAGGATGAATACAAATGGATTTGGTGGATTTTGATGAGAAAACAAATGAAGGAAAACTAAGGTAGATAACCTGGGATGTCACTCAACACTGTCAAACAGTTGATGGAAGAAGGAGATGAACTCAACTTCAAATGTAAAATTTGCAAGAGAGTTTTAAACTCAAAATTATCTATTTATTTTGACCATTTCCTTGTGTTTAAATAGAAAGTATATGATTAATGGTAGGAGGCATTATTTAAGGCCAAATACAACTTTCCAATGTATTAGTAATTACTTTAAACAACTTTCAACAGCAATAAATATTAAGTGCTTAACTATTTCCTATGTCTAACACACCATACAAGACACATAAATGGTTAAATTCAAAATTTAAAATAAATAACTACCTACTATAGATTCTGTTCAGCACACATGCCATATGCCACCTTAGCTGCCAGGTCAGGTGGCCATGTCACTGTGCCACATCAACATATGTGCTACTACATTATTCCCCTCTTACTCAAGAGAACCTGCCCTCAAGTTGAAAGTCAATTCTTCCCATAGTTGTTTGATAATCTTCTTGAGCTCCTCACTTGAAATTCAAGCATCCTTAGAATTTGGCTTCCCTTGCCAATGTACCAAATACTGAGTATAGGTTCCATGGAGAGTAGTGATGGAACCAACATGAAAAATTTCAATAGACTCATGGAGGGGATTTGGTGTGCTATATATTTTGGAAACCTTCTTAACTTATTACGGCCTTTTCTTCCTCACCATTGTAAGGGTAAAGGTGGCATCAATTGAAGGTAGAACTAACTGAAAGCCCTTTTGGTAGTTCAACTTTATATGCACGAGGCCCCGACTTATTCAAAATCTAGCAAGGACCAATCTTTCTTTGTTTGAGTTTGTTGTAGGTTCTAGTGGGAAACCTTTCATTTCTTCAGTAGACCATGACCAAATCTCCTTCATTTAATTCCAATTTTCTCCTTTGTAAATTAGCTTCGACTTGTAGTTTTCTTTGGATTACTTCAACCGATTTCTAACTTGCTCGTGAATGAACTTCAGATGTTATGCAAATTCTTCTGCCTCCATACTAACCTTGTTTTGGCTTTGCAAAGGCACAATTTCTAGTATATGAATAGGTTTTTTCCATATAAAACTTCAAATGGAGACTTCTTTGTAGATCGGTTGATGGAGTTAATGTATGCCGACTCAGCTTGTGAAATATCGAACTCCCACCTTTTTGAATTTTCTCCAACTAAACTTCTCAACAAGTTTCCGAGTGATTTATTTACCACTTTAGTTTGGCCATCCACTCGGGGATGGTATGCACTTGACAATTGCAACTTGTTTCCCATAAGCTTCCAAAGTGATCACAAATTTGAGATCTCGGTCTGAAGTGATGGTCTTAGGGACTCTATGCAGACGTACCACCTCTCTAAAAAACAAGGTAGCAATATTTGAAGCATTCGTAGAATTCTTGCAAGGAATGGAGTGTGCTATCTTTGATAAGCGATGTATAACAACAAAAATACACCAGTAGTTTGGATTGGTAATGGTTGGTATAAACCATTGAGAGATCTTACCAAGGGGCATTTGTGATTGGCATTGGCTGGTATAAACTAGTGTTTCGGACTCCTCCTTTACTGTTTGACAAACTAGACATCTTTGGTTATATCTAGCTACATCATTCTTCATAGCTGGCAAAAATTATCGTTGCTTCATAAGAGCTTCTATTTTATCTCTTCCAAAGTGTCTTTCTAAGGCTCCAACTTGCAACTCCTCAATAACAAACATCCTCAATAATCATTCGGGAATGCAAAGCTGGTTTCCTTTGAAGAGGTAGCCATTGATCACTTATTCTTTTCATTATTCAACTCTTGCAAGATTTTTGAAAAGAAAACATCAAAGGCATAATGATATGGTAATAACTCAAAACCAGTGACTTCAAAAGAAAGTGTACTGAGCAAAGTGTGGCTCAATGCATCAGTCACTTTGTTAGAACTTACAAGTTTGTGTTGTAAGACAAAGTGGAACTTATCCAATTATGAAACCCATCCTGTATGCCTTGAATTTAACTTATTTTGCCCCTTTAAAAATCTCAAAGCCTTATGGTAGGAGTAGAGGATGAATTTGACTCCAAACAAATACTGCTCCCAATGTCGAAGTGCTTGCACAATGGCATACAACTCATTGTTATAAGTTGAGTACTTCTACCTTGCATCATGGAGTTTCTCATTAAAATACTCCATTGTCCTCTTCTCTTGCATTAACACAGCTCCAATGCTAGCATCTGAAGCACCACATTCTACTTGAAAAGGCTTGGAAAAGTTGGGGAGGATTAACATTGAAGCCTCAACTAGCTTGGACTTGAGTAAGTCAAAACTTATTGCAGCCATTTTTGTCCAATGGAACTCCTTTTTCACCACTTCCATCATTGGAGCAATGATGGTGCTAAAATTGCAGATGAACCTCCTATAAAAAGAGCCAAAGCCATTGATCTTGGGTATAGGCACTCAAGAATAGCCTTCACCTTGTCTTCATCCATATGCATCCCATATGTATTCACAACATATCCTAAGAAAACAACTCAGTTAATCATGAATGTGTACTTCATAAGGTTCACAAAAAGTTGATTCTCTTGGAGGACCTTGAATACATTGATTGAGTGCTCCAAATATTGTTCTTGGCTTTTGCTGTAAATTAGTATATCATCGAACTATTCTTCCAAATATTTACCCATTAAGTTTCTCAACACTTTACGATGTGGTATGCTAACATGGCGACGTGACTTGGCAAGCTATCTATCTTTGTTTTGTTTCATTTGTTTTCATCAAAATCTACCAAATCCATTTGTATTCATCCTTGTAGATTTTGGGCTGCATCAAGTTGAACACCTTAGGATGTCCAAGACCCCAAGCCTATTCAGATTCCCCACTAAATCATAACACTAGCAGCTCATCCCACTTGGACTTACTCCCCGCAAAACCCTATTTATAGAACCCTAGAAGTCGGCACATACACTTTGCCTCCCAAGATTTGTGTCACACCCTTGCACTCACTACAAGTCACTCATTTAGCCACCACAACCTAGCCTTTCCATGCCGTGTGCCACTCCACTGCCATAGGCAATTTTTCATACTTTTCCCTCACACCCACTCACAACATGCCATGTGTTGAACCACTAAATACATGAGCACTCACACATATGCCGAGCACAATGCCATCCACCAGCAACACCATCGTCATGGCACCATGACCCTCAACCATACATCTAATGAATGTTCTAGACATTGAGTTCGATGGAGTACCTTCTTTACACATAATTTTATAGTAAACTATAAAGTTTCTTTTTCCAAAAGTATATCTATGTTGTAAATGTTTTAGAAAGGTAAATATGTATTTATGAGCTCTTCATTGTTATCCGTTTTTATGAACTCTATGTATGATCAAAGATGCTTTATGATTTAGAATTGCATGACTGATGTGACTAAGTATTATATTATATGACTGTTTATTTTAAAGAATGAAAGGTAAGGCAATGTTAATGTAAAGAAAAGAAAATGAATGGTATGATTGCATGTGTTTAATGAGGTTAATGAAATGGCCATATGAGGTTGAGGATGGTAACATGAGGTTGGGATGAATGGAAACGCTGGAATTCATAATTGGAGGTGCACCTAATGATTACCCATTCTTAAGTTCGGTTCTATTCCAAGCTAAGTTGAGGATGGTAACATGATGTTGGGATGAATGGAAATGTTGGAATGCATAATTAGAGGTGCACGTAATGATTACCCATTCTTAAGTTCGGTTCTATTCCACGCTAAAACCATTGATCGCAAAGGTCGCCAACCCTAACACATGGGGGTTAACAGTGTGTAAACGGCCATTGAGGATAAGGTTAAGGTAACAAATGATTTATGATTGAGGTTAAATAAATGCTTATGCTTCTATGGTTGAGGTAAAAGAATACTTCTTAAGGCTTTAAGATTAATGCTTAAGGATGCTTAAAGGTAATTTTTCTTAAGAATGTTTAAGTTAAATGAAAACCTTGTGTTTATAATTATGTTTACTATATGATGTGGTTCTTATTGAGTATTCGACTTATATTATTTGTTTTTAAATATTTTCCCACCCTAGGTGAGGAAGGCTTGAGGATGATTTCCAGGAGGGTGACATTGACAATGAGACTTAGTCTTTGAGAGAGAGGATTTAGATTTTTCTTTACATTTAAATGATTTATGCTTTTACAATGCGTAACACATGTTAGACCATTATATTTTAAATGCGCTATTGAACAAATGCTTGGATTAAGAGATTTATTTTACTAGGTTATCGTGTGAAAGTTTTATTTATGGGATTTTTTATACCTGGCACAAAGCATATCATCCAGTTCCTCTAACTTTACAAGCCTTGGAGGAACGAGGTTTTACAAGGTAGATGGAAATGTCCATTCTCTCATAATCTCATTTGTCTTATTCTCTCATAAATTGTAAGGAATGGAAGAGAATTGAATGAAAATTAATAAAAGCTTAATGAAAGTCTAAAAGATTAACGAAAGTCCCTATGATAGGTTATATTATAATCTTAAAGTGTCTATCTCTTTCATTTTCATCTATATATTTTCTTTTATTTGTCTCCTCATTTCTTTCACTCTTTGACGACAAAAGATTTGCTGTCCAGTTGTGGTGCCGTGATTTCCTCATAGTGTAATTGCACAATTCCTATTCATAAACATTTTAACATGTATAAATCACATGAGATTTTAGTCGTTGACTTATTTATTCATGAACATTGTCACATTCAACCCCCAACCTTTATTTTTTCCAAAGGCCATTATCTAATCTAGATGCATGCTTGATAGAAGTCTTGCATGTTCATTACTTATTCAATTCCTTACTTAGATTCATGTTTCAACCACAATTGAACACACGCATGAATGATGCAGCCTTAGAACTCCAAATTACATGGTTTGGCCGAAACCATCTAGACAGATTTTATAATTTTTGTGCATTTATTCTTAGTTGGACTTGCACAGTTGAAACTTACAGCTCTAAAATCGTTTTATATACATGCGAGTCCAAGATCATGTTAACCGAGACATGGCCGAAATGCTCAATGTCTAAACCTTCAATTTTTTCTTCATCTTTTCAATCCTAAACAAGATTTCTATACATGCATGGCATTGAAGGTCAAGCTCATGCCACAAACATTAAAAGGTACATGAATGCTGATTTAATAATCCCTAACCTTCTTATCATGTGATGGTTGAAACATCTAGTACTATACAAGATTCCAACCTTTATACTATAAGATTCAAGCTAATATACCACTCGCACATGAATGCATTAGCCTCGATATACATGTAATACCCGAAACTCAGATTGTGACTGTCATATTTGCTTCAATTTTTCAAAACTCATGTTTAAACAACAAAGCCTTGTTTGGTTATACAGATGAGATGAAAATTGAAAATTGAATAAAATATTATTAGAATATAATATCTTAATATTATTTTTATTTTAAAATTTAAAAAAATTGAATTGTTCATTGTATATTATTGGGAAGTTTGAAAAAGTTATAATGATTAAATGAAATGGTTTGCGTAAACAAACAAGGCCTAGATCCATGCCTAGATGTTGTCTTTACGCACATGGATGCCTTAACCCTCGCTTTATATAGGCTATGGGCAAAACATCCATGGCCATTTTTCAAGATTTTGCTTGCTATCATTATATACATCATGTTTTCATGCTTTAAAGCATTAAACACAAAATAAATGGCTAGGAGGCTTGTAATTTGGGATATAAAGATTCTTTTTGGGAGGTGTGAAAATTGAAGAAAGAGCAGGGAAAATGTGGGGAGGGGATGGTGGGTCAAGAAGAGAGAGAAGAAATAGTGAGAGCGTTAGTGTAAAATGGGATTGTATGGGTTTAATAGGGCTGGGCGGATTCTACAATGCATATAGTGAAATTTGCTACCTAGATGGCAGCAACTGCTGCCCCATTTATTATTGTTATTGTCGTTGTAATTATTATAATTATTATTGTTATTATGCTAGGTTTATTTTCTAAAATAATTTCCCATCTTCATGATCTCTGTCTCTTAGTTTCATCTGTCTATCGTAACTCAAAAGTAATGTTAGGGACACAGTCTTTACACGAACCCCTCACATGAACAATAGCTTTATAGATAATGCGAACAGTAAAAGAACTGTTCAAATTAGGGATCCGTGTACGCGGGCCCGTGTCCATATCATTTCTGTTTTAACCCCTCATATGAACCATTGAGAAACTAATCCCTCCCCGACCCCCCACCCCCGCGCGCGGGGACTGCAGGGTGTATTTTTAAGCAATGACACCAGTACCAAAACTACATGTAAAATTGGGATTCAAATGCGGTCATGGATTAAAGAGCTTTCTAAAGGGCCCATCTTTGCGATCTTTTGCAGCCTCTGTTAAAGCAAGGAACCTCTTGAATCCTGTTGTAGCAGCACCTCTTCCAAGTGCAGCTGCTCTGGTTAACACATCCTCTCGGGAAGCAACTAGTCCGATTGAAGCCGGACTGGGTATCACAGGAGCTGCCGCTGGTACTACTGATGGCATGATAGAGGGTTGTGTGATCCCTGGCCCATGTTTGTTGAAGTCATCTAGTACACTTTGCTGATCAGCTTTTTTTAGACCCTGCACATGGAAAGCACAGTATTAGCCAACAATAAAAACACCTTTAACTCCATCACCTAACACTTCTGGAAAGTTCAAAATATTTTTGGCCAATAGACATTGATCGTTACTACAGATTACCATCCTCAAGGTTTAACAGTTTAATATAACTCCACCATCACATCAAATACATATTAGCTACTCTTAACTAATACATCTACTATCCATCTGATGGAACACCATGATCCGGCAAAGCTACCTCTAATAAACTTCTAATGATCCGGATAAAAAAATAAAGATAAAATCAAATAAGAAGAAAAGCGACTAAAGATTTAAGTAAGCATATTGAAAAAATACTTAAGTGGACCAAGGGAATGCGTAAAACATGTACTGCAACTTTAGCAACAAAATTGCCATCTAGCATAAAAAAATCTGTTTGGTAGATCCATGCACCAACTGCAATAATTTATCTCTTGTAGCGTTCCTAACAATAAAAATGATATATATATATATATATATATTTTTGTTTTCATAAAAGAAAGAACAAATACAAGATATAAATCGAATCCATGAAAGATTGGATTAGCCAAACATTTTCCCATCTGGGAGATACACTGATACAGTGATCGGCTAAGGAGGAAAATAACTAAACAATAAATCATGTTTTGGTAACAGTTGAACGTTTTACAGCCCCTCCTATATTTTTCATTTAGTCATTCTGTAACCAAGTACATGCAATAATTGAAGCATCATAGGAGGTCTAATTTATTGCGCCCCTAAAGACACTAGGAAACTAGGAACCCCCACCAACAACAACAACATGCAGTCAAGATTGAACATGATTTTTGAACACCAAATTCTAATGCATCTTCCCAAGGAACCTTTGTTGAAATAGTAGGAAGTAGCCTGTTAGTGTCATGCCTGAGTCGAAATATAATCAAGAAGTCAAACTATGCACTTAACAGTGAAAGCATATGTTCTTTCATGTAATTCATAAGATGCCAAGATTCATTATCCATGATTAACTTGCTCAATTATTCAGAAGACACGTAGGAATAATGGACAAACCCATGACACAATTCTGTTGGGCAGCTATAATGAACGTTTCAAAGGCACCCCTTCTCTGGAGTGGCAATGCTAGATGTCTTGTGGTTAGTGAGAGCTAAAAAGAAGACTGACATACGAAAATTTATCAGACATCGTATCCAAGGTGCCTATCCAGCATCATTAGCAGATAATGGGGCACACAATTTCAAGTGTTGAAAACGGGTTTGAATAGTGACTTTCATTTATCTTAGACTCAATGCTTCAGAAAACCTCAACATTTTCACCAGTCCATTAGTAGATTTATCGAGTCACATCTCACAGTCTTGATCTATATCCATTCAATGTTTTTGAGCTTGACGTTTAACCGATCATGCAGTAACTACAGTCTACAGTATGACTAAACCCTATATCAAATAGCAAGAATAGACCAAAACCTTAAGCTCCAAAATTCGTTGAAACTCCATTGGTGTGCCCTCTGGTAGCAATGCTCGATATGTATCCGCCACCGAATCAAATGGGGACAGTATAACCTGAATAATAAAAATACATGTAAACTTGAGTAAGATTTTTTTAGTATAATTATGATAAGAAAATCAAACCAAACTTAGCAAAATGTAGACAAAATATGATCAAAAACCTTCAAAAGTGCTTCAGCTTTGCTCATTTCACGGCTCACAAATTTTGAATAGCTAGCAGCACCAGTTGTCTGTTTCAGAAAGGAAGAAAATGATGTGAAAGAGGTTTGTTTTATGCAATCAGAGACCACTATAAGCCCCTACAAATAATCATGTCATATAAATCATGGGAAATTCATTCAATAGCGTGATGCTAATATAGCAAATGAAGCGCTTCAAATCGTTTACAGATGGCAGGCGATGCCTTTTCCTTGTCCACTTATTATTATAACATTCAGAAACTATAAATTCTAAATCCTAATCACGTGAAAAATATCAAACTTTCTCCGTCTCCAGTCAGCAACACATGCTTGATCACAAAGCCACTTAATCAGAGGCCAGGTTTCCTACTGAATAGCATCTTACAAATCATTCTGTACTATTTAGTTCCTGCCCATACACAAGTGCACAAAATCTTGGAATGAGAAGTGCAACACTAGGCCTCTAATGTTTAAGAAAAGGCCAACCTAGCACCAAGGTAGAGTTCAGCTTCTTGAATTATATGGACTACCTTACCGTAGGTAGTGTAGACAAGATTGGAAAGCGGATACATCACATAGTTCTTTACCTTACTGCACTCTGCATAAGTAAAAAAGGAAGGATCTCTGTTCGATCATTCAACACGTTCTAACAATCCAAGGAACTATGCATTTTCCTGGAGGAACATTTAGAAGACAAAGGCGCCCCTGAAAGAAGTATCATATTTTTTTTGGATAGCTTCCTTAGAGAAGATCCTCGCTGTAGATAATCTAATAAAACATAGGATCATTATGATGGATGAGTGCTACATGTGCAAGAAGGGAAAAATGGTAGATTATTTGCTACCCCATTGTTAGGAACTTATGGAACGGCTTCTTTGCTACAGTGGGATTTGAATGGGTAATGCCTAGAAGTTTGGTGGATTTTCTAGCAAGTTGGAGGACCTCCAAGCAATCCACAAGTTGAAGCAATATGGAAGATGGCTCCCATGTGTCTACTGTGGAGCATTTGGAGGAAAAGGAATGATGAAAGCTTTCAAGATTGCGGGCCGCAATGGATGAACTTAAGGTAGTTCCTTTAGACAGTTGCGATACATTTTAACAGACTACGCATGTTTGGGTAACATGTTTCATCTCTGAAGTCAAAACATATTTTTTAGTCAAAGATCATCTTCCTCCCAAACATATAAACATAAAAATCTTATTATGTGGTGGCCTGTGGTGGCCAGCCCGGCCTCCAAGGGCAGCTCAATATAGACCAATGGCAGCCCAGATCGGGCTGTCGGTGGTGTTTGACACCATTGGCGGTCAGATCTGGGCTGCACGTGGTGGCCTGATGGGTGGCAACCACCACTGTTGTGATTTCTTTATTCTATGCTTATTGTTTTCAATTAATGACACTTTGTTGATTACTTGTGAAAAAAATGTGGAATACCATATGTTGTCCACAAAAGTTGAATGTTGTAATGGATATAATCAAAGCAAACTTAAATTGGAATATCAATCAAGGGTAATAAATGCGATAGGAGTTTTTGTGTCTGAAATCGACTAAACACTTCTCACTCAAAAAAAGTAAACATATACAGATATAATGTTTATTTCGGAAAAGAAGAAAAGAGAAAGTAGATTGTAATAAACATAAGCTTTCTCATCAAACTACAAGCCACCCGTTACAGTTAATTCTAAGGAAAGAGGCATCAATTAAAGATAACATGTATCTTTTTCAAATCAGTAACTCACTTGTCGGCCAAGTGAAGGAATGTCTAGAAGAATTGTCTTTACTGCTTGAGTGTCCAATAGCATCTGCAAAAGCATCAAACAATTTATTTATGGCAAATCAACCAGAAAGATTACATTCAAGGAAAAAACAATTAGAAGGATGGTCTAGAGTAATCACATGTATAAATGGCAAGGATACACATCTACAAATTTGACAAACATTGACTATAGAGTGACTTGTATTTCTACACTGTTCATCAATGTGCATGGTTATATACATAATTTTCCAGGGATTTTCTTTTACCGTAGATGTTGCATCTTATCTTGAATTAGGTCTAAGCCTGAGAACATTAGATGCAAGGCATTTATATTAACTATTGAGTCATTTCAATGTGCACATACGTGACTTGTAAACACCATACACCCTCGGCATGACATAAAAAGTGCCATAGCTTTCAAGACTAAAGAGGATCCTTACTAAGTATCCCACAAGCCAAAAGATATAAACCTATACACTAATTCAAACAATTCCTTTCTTGATGCCAAAAAAGTTAATCTAGAAAGGAATAAAAATAAACAACAAAAAACGTCAATACTTGTTGGGCTCCAGTTTCTGATATGTGCTTGCATTTGAAAATGTTTGCATAAAAGCGAGGACCAAGAGAAGATGCGAGCTGCATAGAATGAGAAAGAAATTAGGATATTTAGCTGAATAAAACTTGAAAGCGAGATTCTTTGAAAGAATCTTAGTATGTCACTAACTACTTCAAAAATTTAGAAGTTAACTAGATTTTGCACAGATAAGGATGCCCAAATCCTATGGAGGGGTAATATTTTTTGGGCAAGTACGGAGGCATGATCTTTGAAAGAACAATAACCACACCAATATTTAATTGAGCATAAATAGTCTAGCGTTAGCCATTCAAATATGCAAAAGCCTCTTTTATATTAGTAAACAATATTCATTTTTCTTTTTTTACAAGTAAGAGTAAATTTATTGATACCAATGAAATAAGCATAGCCCGTGTACACAGGAAGTATACAAAAGAACACCTAAATATATTCTAAGATCAAGAGATTAGAGACAAATAAATGCAAAAAAATATTCATAAGGGATTAGTAATAGAAAATGAATCCAAATAAATAACAAACCCATATGCAAGATTCTTGAACCTCAGACCAAGATCTATGTTGAGAAGCAAAACCTAAGATAACATCATCCACTTTAGAATCACCTTGTCCAAGAAGAACTGGAAGTAAACAGGTGAAAGAAGGCTTCCAAGTACAGGAATGCTACTAGTAAGGATCATATTTATGCCATTAACATACCTGCAAGAAGGTACATGTGATCAACTGTGGAAAGTTGTGTCAGGCACCTAGAACTTATGGTTAAAAATTTCAAATATATGTGCTCACTCTGATTGGTCACCAACACTTTCAAGGGTACCCCATGGGACACGTGTCATGGCAGCCATTTCAGCATCAAATTTACTTTCAAGGCCATGCACTAGGGTTACTAAAGCTTTTGTGATCACTGCCGAAAACTCATCCTGCATAATATCATTACTCCCCTAGAAATGAAGAGAAGACTAACCATGGCATTATTAAAGTGGTAGTCAATACCTGCACTTCTGACATATCCACTCCCTCCGCTAATTGAGTCTCGATAATTTTTGATACACTTTCTGCCAATTCACCAGACTGTCAAAAAAATCCCAAGTTTTTAAGACTGCAAATCAGTATTCATTTTGAGCTAAAAACTATGATAGTAATATATGGAAACGTATACAATTAAGTACCACCATATCCAGTCCATGTGGTTTCTAACCTTTGGAGGATATATCATACACATATGTGCTCAAGAGGATCGTTGCGTGGGTTTACAAACTTGTAATTATAACCAATTTATGTTGTATGGACAAGAGATATCATTAACCTTTAGGTAAACTGAAATAGATATCAATAACATCTAATTAGTATTAGCGCAGAAAATAGTTTTTGTTGCACTTCATTAATCTGGCAAGGCTTTAACTAAAGGGAACTGATTTATACATTCCTAGAGTAAGCAAGCCCCACACACTCCCTTTGAAAAAAGTAGGGGAACTATGGGACCCACATGAAAAACAAACTTTTTCATGGTAGACCCCACTTTTTCAAAGGGGGTGTGGCTTGCACACCCTAGGACTCTATCAGGCATTACTTTTAACTAAAATTTAAAACATATAACTTTTCAAAAATAGAAATAACAGGATGAGTAACCAAATAGCTAATTAAGCTCCTTAATAAATGAAGAATTTGAAAGCAGAGATCAACATGAAATCATCTCAGCCTTTTGTTTTTTTCCATAATTTAAATGTGTCATGTATCTGAATGCTGCAATATAGACTCTTTCATCCTGTCTTCCAACATTCATAGATCAAGCTGAAGTCAACAACCAACACCAAATACCATGAATTTAGAAACCAACCGTTTTATGACAATATTCTGCTGAATTCACAATATAACAAATCACCCTTTCATCCCTGTCAGAAGTCTGCTCAAAACATTCACAAGGTGACAAAGCCAAAATTAGTATCTTGTACAGAATAAACAATGCTCAAAGCAAACATGAAAATAAACATGGTCAGCTAATACCTTTATTTGTCCATCCATACCCGTGGCTGCTGCAACTATCCCTGTTCCACCCCTAGGCAGTCTTGCAAAAAGTTTTGTTGCATATGCTTTGAGAATTCTTTGAAACACCTACAGGGGAAAGGGGCTCTAACATTATTTCCTATAGAAACCACGTAATGCACCCTACACATGCACCCTCTTCTCACCCCTCACTGTATTTCTCGTCATACGTGGCAAAAACAGAATAACCAATTCACAGAGAACAACTCAATATAAAAATGCACATCATTAACCTCATTGCGATAGAGTACATAACAGAAAAGGATAAAAGAAAATGGATTTCAAGAATTCACCTTGAACAAATTAAATAACGTCTGATTCTTTGTTAGAGCGCTGCATCTCTTTAAGCTCCTCTTGATTATAAGAAACAACTACAAAACATAATAAAGGTAGACTAAAAAAATGCAAGAAAAAGGAAATTACAAACAGAACAGTCTTATATGGATGCAGGCCAAACAAAAGGAATTATGTAATCTTAGCAATCGAGTCTACATATTCTCCTGAAAAAATACAAGGACCAACCCAGGAGCTTTAAATTGCTTATTTTAACAATCCAAAATTCAATGAATGAAGCCATCCATTAACATGCCGACCATAAATGTAACATCCCGTATTTTAGTGTATTTTTACTGAAGGATTATTTTTATTTATTCAAAAATTTATTCTCTTGTTTTAAGATTGGTTGGATTTTAGTGAGTTTATTTTTATGATTTTAATTTTGTAAAAATTATTTTGAAGTGCTTTCTTATAATTAATTATTGTTTTTTTTTTTTATCAGTAAAAAGTGAATTTTCATTAATATGAATGAAGATAGGCAAGGCCTATGTACACAGGGAGTATACAATAGAAAACACCTAAATACATTCTTCAAAAACTAAATTTGAGCTAGGAACTCATGTACACTGTTTCCATTAAGAACAATGGCTGAAAACCATAATAGTAAAGTGTGTAGAAAAAAATTCTGAAGCTCCTCCATCGATCGCTCCCTATCTTCAAAGCAGCGTGCGTTCCTTTCCAACCAAATACACCACATAATGCATAGCGGGATCATCTTCCAAGCTGCAGCTACTTGTGTACTGCCTTTTAGACCCTTCCAACAAGCAAGCAAGTCCACCACCTTTGCCGGCATAACCCATGCGACATCTACCCTACGAAATATTCCATTCCACAACTCTCTCGTCACCTCACAATGCAATAATAGATGGTCCACTGATTCTCCATTTTTTTTGCACAAATAACACCAGTCCGTTACTATGAGTCCCCTCTTTCTTAAATTATCCGTGGTTAGAATTTTCCCAAGTGCCGCAGTCCACACAAAAAAAGCCACTTTGGAAGGTACGCGTGACTTCCAAATACTTTTCCACGGAAAATATTCATTACCTTGTGATACCAGAATTTTATAGTATGTCTTGACTGAGAACTTCTTACTGTCTTTGCCCCTCCATTGTAGCCTATCATCTTGTGTCGTTAATCTTTCTGAGGAATATATCATGCTAAAAAATTCTGAAACAATAGACAGCTCCCAATCATGATTAGCCCGAGTGAATAAAATGTTCCACTGAAAAGAGTCTTGGGCAATCACACATAGATCTGCTATAGAAGCCTCCCCATTAATCGCAATATTGTATAGAGTTGGAAAGGCTCTCTCCAAAGAACGCTCTCCACACCAAACATTCTGCCAAAACTTGATGCGAGTGCCCTGACCAACTACAAATCTAACATTATTTTCAAAGCACTGCCATCCCCCCCTTATATATCTCCATAGACCCACACCATCCCCCCCCCCTTACTTCATTAGTGCACCATCCCCCCCAAGCACCTCCATGTCTCGAAACTACCACTTCCTTCCATAATGACTCCCCTTCTTCTTGATACCTCCATAACCATTTTCCCAAAAGCGCTTTATTGAAAGTCCTCAAATTGCGCACACCTAAACCACCACCCGAAACTGGAGAGCAAACTTTGTTCCAACTAGCAAGATGGAATTTAGTTTCTTCCCCCAGACCACCCCACAAGAACTCCCGGAATAATTTCTCGATATGATGCGCCACCCCTACCGGCAACGGGAATAATGATAAGAAATAAGTTGGTAGATTGGATAAAGTGCTATTGATCAAAGTGAGCCGCCCTCCCTTCGATAAATACAACCGTTTCCACCCTGCCAATCGTTTCTCTATTCTCTCAATAACCCCTTCCCATATACCTCTAGCTTTGAAAGTGGCACCCAAAGGAAGGCCCAAATATTTCATTGGCAAAGAACCCACTACGCATCCCAACGTTTCTGCTAGTGTATTGATATGAGGCACCACTCCTACCGCCACCATCTCGGATTTGCCCAAATTGACCTTTAGACCCGTCACCGCCTCGAAGCACAACAAGAGTGCCCTTAAGGCTTGTATTTGATCCACCTCCGCTTCACACAAGAGAAGTGTATCATCTGCAAATAAAAGGTGTGATATCATGACAGAGCCAAAAGTACCATTGCCTGCCACAAAACCCGCTATATAGCCTCCTTCAACAGCTGCCTTCACCATCCGGCCTAGTGCCTCCATAACAATAACGAAAAGAAATGGAGACAATGGATCCCCTTGCCTCAGACCACGTGAACTACGAAAGAAACCCACCGGATTACCATTAACAAGCACTGAGAAACGCACAGTAGTTATGCAATATCGTATCCATGAGATCCACTTGTTACCGAAACCACATCTCCCAAGTAGGTAAAGGAGGAAATCCCAGTTTACATGATCATAGGCTTTTTCCATATCCAGTTTACAAAGTATACCTGATTTACCTTCCTTTAACCTCTGATCTAGACACTCATTAGCAATAAGAACTGAATCAAGTATCTGCCTCCCCCGTACAAAGGCATTTTGAGACTTTGAAATGATTTGTTCCATAACCACACTTAAACGATTAGCCAGCACCTTTGAAATAATTTTATAAATCCCACTCACTAAACTAATGGGGCGAAAATCTTCAATTTCCAGCACTCCCTGTTTCTTCGGAACAAGAGCTATGAACGTAGCATTGAAGCATTTTTCGAATTTTTGGAAAGTGTGGAATTCAGAAAAGACCCGCATAACATCACATTTCACTATCTCCCAACAATGTTGAAAAAACCCCATCGAAAACCCATCCGGTCCAGGTGCTTTGTCTTTGGCCATGCTACTAATGATCTTCTGTACCTCTTCTTCTTCAAAAGGTCTTTCCAACCAACTTGCACTTTGCATGTCAATGGACTGAAATGGCAAACCATCGAGCTTTGGCCTCCAACCAGTCGGCTCTGTTAGCAGATTCTCATAGTAGTTCACAATATGATGCTCTAAATCAGTAGGAGAAGATAGAACTTGATTACCTGACTGAAGGGACTCAATAGTGTTGTTACGCCTATGAGAATTGGCCACTCTATGAAAAAACTTCGTACATTTATCCCCTTCTTTTAACCAAAGAGCCCTGGATTTTTGGCGCCACGATGTTTCCTCCATCAACAAGACCCTCTCTAATTCAGTCACCACTACCCTTTTCCGTAGTAGTGCCTCTTCCGAAGCATTTCCCCTTAACGCCTGTTCCTCCAAGACCTGAAGCTCCTCTAATAGACTAGTTTTCTGATTTTCAATATTGCCAAAAACTTCTATGTTCCATCTCCTTAAATCTTGCTTTAATGCCTTAAGTTTCCCAGCAAGAATGAAACTAGGGGTACCCGAGATCTGATAAGAAGACCACCAAGAACGAACTTTCTCAACAAAGCCATCCACTGCTAACCACATATTTTCGAACTTGAAATACTGACGACCCCTATTAATACCTCCACAATCTAACATAATTGGGAAATGGTCCGAGCAAACCCGGGCCAACCTCTTCTGATACAGCTCCGAATAGTGGGTTTCCCAAGAAGGAGAAACAAGAAACCTATCCAGTCTTGACCACCCCCTATTATTAGACCATGTGAACTCCCCCCCTGCAAGGGGGAGATCCATAAGATTCAGATCAAACATGAACTCGGAGAACTCTTCCATTGCTATTGAGTGGCCATTATTCCCTGATCGCTCGCTTGGGAAACGAATGATATTGAAATCCCCACCCATACACCACGGCACATCCCAAAGATGATATACACCCGCTAACTCCTCCCACAACCTTCTTCTTTCTCTATATCGATTAGGTCCATAAATGCCTGCAAATGCCCATTCCCACCCATCAATTACATTTCTAAATAAACAAGCCACCGAGCAAGTCCCAACACACTCTTCCATCACCTCCACAATTCTTTTATCCCACATCAAGAGCACCCCCCCAGAAGCTCCTTCCGAAGCCAAATATGACCATCCCACATAAGGACATCCCCAAATACTACGAATAAGACTTCGCTCAACATATCTTAATTTTGTTTCTTGAAGGCACACTATATCCACCTTCCACATTCTCAACAAAGTTTTGATGCGGGCGCGTTTGATGCGCTCATTAAGCCCCCTCACGTTCCAAGATAGAATTTTAGGTTTCATGGACAATGTTCATACCCCTCCCTTTCGTTCTATCCCTACTACAACTACCCTCCTTCCCTTCATAATTTATAGAACATTGTAATCTTTTAAGCTCCCTTTCTCTCTTTGTAGCCGATTTCAATCTACTCTCTTCAATGGCTATAATGAGAGCCCAAAACTGCTCTTCAAAACCTGTACAAGACACCCCAGTACATAATTGCAATTCATCCACTTTCTTGAGAACCCAATCAGGGATAATGTCAGAATTGGGGCTAGGAGGAAGCATTCTTAATGGTTCAGCCTCTCTATTATCCATGCAATCCCCTTCACAAAACCCCAACTGCATGTTAATACCTTCTATACTTGCTTCTCCATCTCTATTTGAACCGACTATATCATTAGCCTTTGAATTTGATTTCTGTCCAACAAGGAGTTCTCCAACAACCATTTGAGACATAGCTGAATTCTGTAGCCTTTGAATTCTAGTTTCCATCGTAGATTTCTGTTCCAGAGAGGTCTGTATAACCCCCGTCGCTGACCCCTGTAACAGCCCACTCGTGAGGGATGAACCCATCTCCTCCCTCGCATTAATCTCAAGCCCCAAAGGCGTCGCCATAGGTCTCTCTGCCTCTGTCGCACCTTTCTGTGCGATATCCGAAGCAACTTCCTGCACCACTACCTCCGCCGTAGACTCTATTACATTCGGCGAAGTTGTCTGAGGCAACTCCGAAAGCAGCTTTGTCACTGTTACGTTACTCAAATGTGTCTGAGAATCCCCCTTCGTTGACCCCTGTAACAACCCATTCGAGTGGGATGGACCCATCTCCTCCCTCACATGAATTTCAGGCCCCAGAGACAACGTCGTAAAATCGCTAGCCTCCGTCGCACCTTTCTGTGCGATTTTCGAAACCTTTGCCTGTACCACTACCTCCGCTGTAGGGACTACCACCTTCGGCGATGTTGTCTGTGGCAACACCGAAAGCGACGGCACAGTTCCATCCCCCGATGGACCTCCAACTTCCTCTCGGGTCCGGTTGAATGTCTGCCTCCAGAAAGGGCCCGATTGTTTTTGGGTCTTGTTGGGCTGAAACCCAACTTCCCGGCCTAGTATTTTACCCTTCCCCTTACCAGCGTTTTCCTTGGCCCATTGATCTTCAATATCCCGTCCATGATCCAAGCCCAGTCTCGCTATGCCTTTAACTTCAACACACCGTTTTAGCCATCCCACCTTATTTGCTAACTCTCCCAATTGCTCCTCCATATCACTTAACGCCTTCAACACGTTTTCTTCTTTCAGCGCGACAACGTCTCTGCCAACTCCATCCCGCAACAGGTCATTACCCGCAGAAGTGACGGGACCTTTCTTCACCAAACCCATTTTCTCTGCATAGTTTACGTCTCGAAACTTCTCCACTTCTCTGCTCCCCCGCAAAACATCACTGTATGAGCGCAAGTTTGAATTCTGCACAGTTGTGATTGGTGGTAACTGAACCCCACCACCACTTCCAGCTTCCTTCAGCTCCATCACTAATTTTCTCCATCCAACTCTATCCTTATCCCCTGGTATGAAGACACAGTTTCGACGACCCCCTCCACAATACTCCACCAGCGCCATGTATTCTCCCCGCGAGTTGGAACACCGTTGCGCAATGTAGCCCCTGTCTCCATCCCTATATGCAGAGTAAAAGCCCTTACCCTCCTTCTTCAAGCACACCTCCAATGCATTAAAAAACCAGCGTACTGTTCCCAGACTTAAGTTCAACTTTTTTATCCCTTTCCACCCCTTCTCTGTAAGAATCACGTACCTGCCATTCCTATCCACCTCGAAAAGCTTTGATTCAATATTGAAAAACATCTCATACTAGGATTAAAATCCCTTAAAGGCAGAGAAACCTCCTCTTCTAAACTAGATCCCACGATCAAACTCCCACAAACGCCATTAAAGGCAAATTATCTAAAATCTACACCAGACTACATGCTAATCACCACTGTAACTGCATGTTAATCACACCAGGAAATACCAACACAGCAGCAAAACACAAGAAAACCAAGAAAAGAGAATATTGTACGGAGAGAACCTCAAAGACACAGGGATCCAGGAAAATCAATGTTCTAACATCACAATTATTGCTTAATTATTGTTATGCGTTTAAATTTCTTCTCAAATTAAATTAACTTATTGTTGGGTTTAATTATTTATTTTCAATTTAATCATTACGTTTGAATTATTTTATTTTACTTGTGGTTTTAATATCGTTTCCGTTTGATCATTTTTGTGACCCAAGATATGAGGATTGGACCTCATTTCTTTCCCTCATTTTTTTCTTTTTCCTCTTTCTTTTCTTCCTTTTTCTTTTTCTTCCTTTCTTTTCTTTTCTCCTTCTAGTTTTCTCCCGCGCGACCCAGCCTCTCTCTCTCAATATGTCTGATCGTTCTCCTCCCCAGCCCGCCGCCGTGTGCCGGCGGTGGTCGACACCGCCCGGCTCCCCAGCTCCCCCAGCCACCGGCAACGCCACCCCTTCGTTTACAGCCCCAGCCGCGCCGCCGTTAGCCACCACGAGCCCACTCAAGCCGCGACACCTCTTGCGCTCGCGCTGCCGTCTTCTCACCACATCATCATCGACCTCTTAGCAACCCATTGGACCCAACCCCAGCTCCGATCCGTCACCGGTTAAGCATAACCAACCCCATTTTTGTTTTGGGCTTTTTGGTCTTCAACCGCCTATTGCGCTGCCACCCACGGCCAACCACCACCACCACTAGCTTCACCGACCTCCCTAAGCCCTACCCTATCAATCTCGAGTCTCCGTTTGCACCCGTTCAAAAGTGGGTTTTTGAGACCCACGGCCACAGTGTATTTGACACTGTTCTGTTGCTGTGTTGCCGCTTCTTGCACTTCCGTGATCCTCCGAAAATTGCTATATAGCGCTGTAAGTATTTTCCAAATAACTCTTGTGATGTAAATGTATTTTTGCACTAACTCATTACACTATATTGAATTATTGATTGGTTTTACCAGATTGAGTTTGAGGAGTACGGGGGTCGGATGGATTAGAGAATGAAGTTGTTTGTGTAATTGGATTGTGTTGACATTGTTGGTTGTTGGTTATTGTTGTCGTGTTGTGTTCATTGCAATTGCACGCATGTTCATGTTTGTAACTGAAAACTGGGTTTTCGCATGATTGCATGCATGCTCACGTGTTTATTTGAAAAATGGGTTTTCATGTGAGAAATGATTTTGGATACTTGTAATTAAATTTCTAGTACTTAGTTGACTTATTATATTATCCGCTGCGACTTTTGTTGTGCACTTTTACATGTTGCACACACTTGGGCACATTTCGTTGGGATGCGTGACCCATGTTGTCATCATCCCGACGTCACGATTCTCGCGTCCCTATACGTGGGAGTTGGGGCGTCACAATGAAGCCCTATAATTGCAGTAATTGAACTACAGATTTTTTTTTTTTTTTTTTCAGGGAACCTCTCCAAGGCAGGGTGCCCTTCAGACTCACCCCTACAGAATAAACCCCGGTCCTGTGCACTGCACCCTCGGGAGTTTCCCTACATAGAACTGGTTAAATTGCTGGCTTTTCACCAGGAGGTGTGACTCCAAAGGATTGTTTGCACCTATGAGATGTTGAACCTTGGATCTTGAAGGGAGTGATATCCCAAGACCAAGGCCTTCACCACTTGGGGTTTGAACTACAGATAATTACCACAAGAAATGCCGGCATTTACTCTTTGTTTATTAAGCAAACAAACAAATCAAAAGAACAAGTTAAGTACCAGACTCTATACCAACATTTCACCTAGCTCTTACAGCGTTGATTAAAAAAAGAAGTCCTAGGAAAATTACAATGAAGGCTGCCTAGAACACTGCTCAAATCAGATTTGGATGGCATGCTTTTCGAGTTTTGTTACAGAACTGCTACTTTTTCATTTTTAAGTAAAATAACTTTTATTAATACGAAAATAGGCATAGCCCAAGTACACTTTTACAAATAATGCACCTAATTAAGAACTGTAAATAGATACAAGGAAATCATGGAAACTAATAACATTAAAATCTGTAGCTATAGCCCATAAATAAAGTCTTAAAGAAGAAACTTTTAAGATCTTCAAGAGAATGCTCCCGATCCTAAAAGTTCCAGTCATTTCTTTCGCTCTAAATGCTCCACAGAAGGGAAATGGGTGCCATCTTCTAAATGCTCCACAGAAGGGAAATGGGTGCCATCTTCCACACTGCTGCAATATGTGTGATAGACCTTTCCAACTAGCTAGAAGATCTACCACCTTTCCAAGCATGACCCATGCTAACTTGACTCTACTGAAAAAATCATCCCACAAGGCCCTGGCAATCTCAGCATGGAGTCAGTGATCCACTGTTTCACCACCATTTTTGCATATATAACACCAGTCAGTAATAATAATTGTCCTTAGATTGTCTGTGGCAGAATCTTCCCTGAGGAAGCCGTCCAGACAAAAATCGTGACCTTAAGGAGCACCTTCTCAGAGAATCTTCCGAGGGAAGTGGTTGCTGCCCTGAGTAGTGTGAGTGCCATAGAAGGAGCATAAGGAGAATTTTCCTTGCTAGGAGGAATCCAAATTATGTTGTCCAACTCTTCATTGCCTACCCCAAATGAGTGCAACAAATTGAAAATTTTGTGAAAACACGAACTTCCCAGTCACGAGCCTCCCTAATAAAGCTGACATTCTACTGTTGCAAGCCAAAAGAATTTCCCTTAATTCAGCCACTGGGGCCTCATGCTCCTGTGCAATCTTGAAGCTGTACGATAAGCATCCTTAAGGGCCATATCACCACACCATATATCACATCAAAAACTAATCCCGAAGACATCACCCACCACCAATCTGGTATGGCTAGAAAAGCTCCCCAACCTCTCTGGATATTTTTCAATGACCCCACTTTATATGTCCCTCGGACCTCATTAAAACACCACCCCTAGCACCGCCATAATTTTTTTATAAGTAGAAAGATATTTTTATTAATACTGAAATAGGCATAGCCCAAGTACACCCTAGCACCTCCATACTTGTAATCTATCACAACCTACCATAAGGCTTCCCTCTCATAATTATAGGACGGCAACCACTTCCCTAGGAGAGCCTTCTTGAATACCTCAAAGTTATGAATCCCCATCCCGCTGCTAGTAATCAGAGAACAAAACTTGTCTCAGCCAATAAGATGGATCTTTAACTCCTAAGATTGGAATAAAATATTTTTTTTTATAAGTATGATCGGAACAATATTTTTTCTATGTTCAATGAATTTATTACTGTTAAAAAAAAAGACAGTAATTATAGTTTGTCAAGCTTTCAGCAGACAACAGAGTTATCAAGGGAAAAACATTTTATAGACGATCCAAATCCTGGGCAGATTCCATATTTCTCATAATAACAGAAAAATGTCTCCTTTCTTACCTGCATGCTACTACCTAAAACGTTATTCTGACTTCCTTCCTCGATATCCCATGTTTCCTCCTAAAAAAATGCACAAAAAAGAATTACTATAATGACATATAAAAAGTACAAACAATGTAGTAAAAAAATAACGCGGTCAACTACCTGAATAAGTTTCTCAAGATTCTCCATCAATGTCTTCTCTTCCAATTCTATGTAAACCGTTAAGTGAATTTCAAAGCTAGATGAAATGATTCCACGGAAATTGAACTGCCAAATCAAATAGTGCAGATAATTCTCAGAAGCTATGTTTATTTCTACAAGTAAAAGCCAGAAGGAAGACAAACTATCGTCTCGAATTATGGATTGTTTTTAACATTTTGGGTGAGGGGGGAGGTCCAATGCTCCCCAAAAGTTCTGAAAAAAAATATTATTTTTTTCACTACACTTTAAAAATTTATAAAAAAAATTATTGTTCACCTTCAAAAGTTAAAAAAAAAATCAACTATCCAAAAAATTATAATAATCTTATTATTTTGTACAAAAGTTTAAAAATCTATAGAATTTTTTTTTTTTTTAAGAATTCATAATATAGGTCCAAATCTTAATAAAATTTGAATTGTTCTTAAAAACTTCAAGTTTTGGCTCTAGAATCTAAAAGTAAAAATTTATATATTCAAAAAACTCATAGCATGTAATCATTTTGTATTATTCTTTAGGTCTCTTTTTTTCTTATTATTTTAGAATTTATCTTTTTTATGCATGACTTTGCTTTTGTACATTCCTTCAAACATTTTTCCTTCTAGTTAATGATACATTTATACATTTATTTATTGTTAAAGAAGGAAAAATCTTACCTATCTTGGAATTATGATAGATCATATATTATTAATAATCCTAGTTATGTTATAATATTATGTATTACAATATACATTATGAAAATATATATAAATATTTTTAACATTTTAATAATAATTCACCCCAAAAGATAAATTTCTAGATCTGCCACCGCTCATCTCAACCAAAGTCCCTTATAAGAAGACCTACAAAGATATCCCAAAAAAGAACAGCAGGGTTATAATAGCAAATTTCATGTAAAAGACCCAACCTAGATCTCACTCACACAATCTCTATTGTTCAAAAGCATTATCACATATAAAAGCCCTTTTCATGACAAATGCCAGCAACTACAAATTTCAGCATCATACATCGAAGCACTTAACCGATGAAATTACCACAGCTTTGTAACTGGAGGACTTTTTTTTTGATAAGTTGTAACTGGAGGACTAAAAAGACTAAATATCATGCATAACTTGGAATAAAAGTGGTTTGACAGAAAATTCTATCAGTAATCGAATAAAAACTTTTCTATGGAAATGACAAATAATATCCAGTTGACAAGGCAGACATACCAAAGAGGTGAATATCCAATATACAGGCATTCCTGCCTACTGTGGCATGTACATTTGGAGATTTTAAATATTTCGCAGCTATATAGAATTGTTTATACCATCAATAAATTATATGCAAGAACAACCATAAACAGATGATATACCCCAGCTCCAGGTGCAGACAAATCTTTATTTTCATCCTTTTCCTGTCAAAGAGAACAAATGGAACAGTGGGTGACAAAATCTTACACAAATTTTACCAAACAATGGCAAGCAATTTATATGCGTACTTCAGTCCCACTTCCTTGATGTGCAGCAAGCTTCTTCTCATACTTCTTTCGAATATCTGAAACACTTTGACTAGTATTTTCACCAATTTCCTCAATCTCGCTACCATTCTCCCTGCTTCGAGTGCCTCCCCCAAATTTCTCAGCCAATTCATCCTCGAATTCCAGAGTTCGTTGTAGCGCCTAAAAAAGCCTCCAAGCAAGTGATACATGAATGGAAGAAGAAAAAGCAGGCATACATAAATATATTGGTCATGAGGCAGGACACAACATACCAACTATATAATGAATATTTCATCTAATATTCACTGTTATAGCAATCATGTTAAACAAAGTGATGTAGAACCTTGGTTTCTAAGACCCCACCGAAGTGGTGCACTAAAAAGAATCTAGGCAGACACGGAGAGTAGAAACAAAACCTAATTTGGGTATAATTTTTTGGTAAGTGATTTGGGTAATTTCAATATAATAAATAATTGGAAAGAAGAAATGTAGGGTGTTCGGCAAGAAAGCTACTAGCTCTGTGCCACAAAGTCAATGGCCACAACTTCACTACTTTTCCTAAGTTACTGTTTACTTTATTACAAAAGTCATTGCCTCTTTTCTATTTGCTTTAATTGGGTTTAAATTAAAGAGGTTAGTTTCGAAAATTGGAACCTTATTTTCTGTAAGTAAATATATTATGTCCCCCTTTTTCTAATAAATAAATTTTATTAATGACCAAAAAAGATACAGCATTATTGGAGCAAAACAGGGTATCTAAAACAAATACGCCTAAGTAGAGAATGAAAATAAATTAAGAAAATCATGAAGTGAAAGCTAGGTGGCATAGGCTGGCTGTCATCCAATGTAAAGCAAATTGAAAAAGAAAGCCTAGAAGGTCTTCCACATTTTTTTTGCTATCTTCAAAACTTCAGTCATTTTGTTCCCTCCATATGCACCACATCAAACAAAGAGGGCTCATTTGTTCCCTCCATCGGGTCCTGGGGATTTATATCCATTCATTGCTTTTACGACATCCTGTACTTCACTTTTCTCAATAGATTTTTCTAGCCAATTTTCCTCTTCTGCTCCCAACACCTCGAACACCAAGCCATCCAACTTGGGTCTCCCACTGAACTCTTCTGAATAGTCTCTTGTAAAACTGTACTATGTGATCACTAATCTCTTGGTGGATGGATATTTCTGGTGCCACTCACATTCAATAAGTATAGAAACTTGCTTCACCGGTGCGAATTAGCCGCCTGGTGGACAAAATTTATACATCTATCTCTTTCCCTCAACTGCAAGACCCTTCGTTTTTTGTCTCCAACAAATCTCTTTCATAAAGGCAAGTCTTCCACCTCATTTCTAGTGAAAACCTTCCCCAGTTTCTCTTCATCAACTAACCCTCCCCTCTTAAATGAATTCAAGGTTTGCAAAGGCGGAGCCTTTTTGTCTCCCCACATTGCCAAACACCTCGTTCTAAGCTCTCAATTCAATTTTCACAGCACTGTGTTTGAAATGTTTGAGATTTTTTAAGGTGCACAAATAACTGGTGGACAGTAAATTGAAGAAAACTTGAAGATAGAATGAGTCTTGAAGATCAAGAGGATAAAAAGGCAAGAACAAAAGGGTGAGAGAGGGGAATGGGGTTCCACCTTAATCTTAAAAATCAAGTTTAAGCTCTTTTGAAATACCACCATAGCAAAATGTTTTTACAATAAAAAATAGCTACATAGGGAAGTACTCAGAAGTTTCAAGGTTAGAGTTAGAGTAACTCAATAGCTACTTGCGTCATTTTAAGTGTATTCATCCCAAATAAGTTCACGCACAAGTTGCAACACCCTAATCTCACATTTGGAAAATGACTATCACAGATTAACTTATCAAGGTAATCATGAGTTCTGATTCTCACACTGGCTACTAACTATGCGAAAGTGAGCTTTATAAGTAATTCTAAGGAAGCTTCAAATTGACCCATGCATTCAAAGGTCATCAAATATGATATCAAGCCAAGTTTCCCCTCATAAATAGCCAATTTGATACGTGACCGCCTCTATTGTAGTGAGTAGTGCAGTGAATTGATCCTCAAATCCTCCGCATGTAATCCCCACACACTGTTGTATCTCGTTAAACTTTTTCAAGGAATGAGCTATATTGTTAATCGGTGGAAGAGAGATCAGCGGGAATATTGCATAAAAAACCTATAAACCAAGAGATGCCTCAAGTAGCACTGCTTCAAGTGAAATAAGGTAGTGCTTGGCAATAAAGAACTTCCTTATACACATTAGAGTGATCTGTATCAAGTTAGTTAAAATGTCACGTCTATAAATTTAAATGCATTAATCGATTTGAATTGAACCAAAGATAATACAGTCGTACACCTATTTCACTTCTCATGCCCGCGTGAAAATTATGAAATAGTGCCCGTAAAGGCAGTTTTGTTGATGTCTTCCAGTTGATAGTAAAGAAGCAGAGAGATCTTTAAGTTGATTTTAAAGAGGATTAAACCTAGAAAATTTATTTAAGCCTGTTTTCTTTTCGGCACAACATAGTATTTGGTGTCTAAGGATAAAAGAAGATTAAAATAATTTAAAATAAATAGTCAATAAACCCACAGTTAGATGGAATAACTTATTACTCAATAAATCAAAAAACACAAAATCCAAGCCAAATAGGTCATCAAATGTCCATCAAAACTTGGCTAAAAACATGGCTCACCAACAATAACGTCCCAACATCAGGTTTTTCTTTCAGATTATCAAGGATCTCCTCGAGTTGTTTCCTGGAAACACAAAACCATACCTCACAATCTAAGGCATTGCACAAAATTAACCTGGAATAGAATTCTTATATGGCAACCCCTGAAAAACCTTGAAGTGGTTAATATCTTAACAGCATGAAAGTAAACGAGGGCATGTTTGAGTAACACCAAACATCCCAAAATTCTCAAAATATCTCATAACTTCATTCCCAAATATTACTCAAACACAAAATACTTCTCTATTTCAAATTTTTAAACTTTTCATCTAATCATTACCTATTGATTACTCAAACACAAAAATCAATACAACCTTTACAGACTTCAAAACAAAAATAATATTAACAAAGTGTCTTCAAACAACTTTTTAACTTTATCTATTCACTTTCATAAACTCCAATACAATACCTAATTTAAAACATATTTTTATTCAACTTTTTGTCTCATTTCCCAAAACCCAATAAAACATCTTCATTCAAACCATTTCACTACCATTCAAAAAAATTTGAGATACCTTAAGCATCCAATCATGCCCTATCTAATCTTCAGCCTTTCTTCGTTTTTTCAAGATTAAAAAGGAAATGTAACATGGAAGAAAAAGGGGTACTTGCCATCCAGACAGATGCACACTGGATATTAAACTGGAATAACAGGGGTCCTAGTTATACAGAAAGCAAAATGTTTAACAATAAAAAGGAACAATGAAATGCAGAAAGATGCACACTGCATTACCAGTAAAAACCTTATAAGTAAATACTTATAGCGCACGAAGCATTTAGTTTTCATGCCAATGTAAAAGACCGCTAGATAGCATACCTCGTTTTCTTACAGAACTGGATACAGAGACGATAAGGAACATGCCATGAAGGAGGAAAGATCTTCCATATTTCCTCATTTGTTCTCATTCGACGCTTGATCCATGCATATCTCCTTTCCGTTTTGTCCAACTTGGCCAGTTCTAATGATAGTACAAAAGGCAGGTTCAAATTCAATGTCATCTGAACTGATCTTTTAATTTATTTCATTTTTTTTCTTATGCAAAATCATAAGAAAAGTAGGAAGTTCCACATACCGGCTCCATCAAAAATTTGTTCATACGAAGTAAGTTCCCGGCTGCAAAAATTGTTTACTAACTCTTCCCTCACAGATGGCTCCAAAGCATCAACAACCAAGCAAGCATCAGATAACTGCTGCAGTAGATTAGTTTCTTCTGTTTCTTTTCCAGTACCTAAGCTGAGATGCAAACAGGAAATGTGTGCTTTACTTCAATAAGGTATGCGTTTGTGCATTGCATTTTCACCAAGGCACTAGACAGCATGATCCTCATCTCATAAGCATCGTCGGCAATGTAACTGAACCCATGATCTCTTAACCTCCAAACCTCACAAGGTGATCTTTATTACTAAGCTAATCCCAACTGTGGTAGATGTCCATGGACTTGAAAATGAACTAGCAATGCTTTCTTGCATTGATAACTTTTATGGAATATCAATTTCGGCAATGCCAAACAAATTATACCAGTCTATGTCTTAAGTTCTCTAGATATGTCTAAAGGAATGAAATGACCTTAAGGAGACCATGCAAATGCAACATTTCTTTTACCCAATAAAACCCCGGACTCATGTAACATGCCCACATCACATAGATCACATAAATCATCAGCTTTTCATCGATGGGATGTGCGCCTAGAAATTGTTCACACCCAAGATTTGAACCTTTGACCGGGGGGAGTATATCCCCAATATCAAGGTCCTTAGCACTTGAGCCAACCCTTAGCAGTTCTAAACAACAGTTAAAAAGAAGAAGCTTTGGGAAATAATTCTGTTAGGGCAGTGTGACAGGGTAACCCACCACCCAGACCGGTCATTAGATCCGCTGGGTCAGTAGGGTTTAACGGGTGAAAATCCACCCGTTACCCCGGGTGAAAATCCACCTGCATCAATAGTTTGTTGAGTAGATAAAGATTAAATTGCTGTCCCTTTTTCAAAAATCTTAGAAACATAGTCAAATGACAAGGAAGAAATTACTCAGAAAATTCGCACTTTAGTGGTATGTAGAGTGGTTTTTAAATATGGCAAAAACTTACCCGGAGAAATCCGAAAATACATGCGACTTGAGAATTTTTCTGATATTTTTGAACTTCTCCCTGAGCTCCGTGATCTTTGGAACATCCCTATAGGCTTCAAAGTGACTACATAATTGGTTCACAGCCTGGAATACATCATCAACACAAATTTTAAAATGAATGCAACTTCATATGGATAATACTAATATATTGCACAAATGGAAAAAAAATGTAATCATTATGACAAACAAAATCATAGTCTTTCAACTAGACCAATTTTGCTAGATGCCACAACCAACAACTGGAACCATTAAATTAAACCCCAAAAAACATCTAGCTCTATGACTAGAATTTGTTTTTGATGAGTAAATGATTGTATTAATGAGAATAGGCATAGCCCAAGTACACAGGGGGTATACAAGAGGTAACACCTAATTAGGAGGGCGAAATGGAAACAAGAGAATCATGAAAGTCTAGCTATTGAAATCTACAACTTTAGCCCATAGGAATAAAGTTTTAACAATGCAGCACCGAATCCAAGAGTAACACCTCTCCCCAAATCCACACCTCCAAAGCAAGTATAGTAGAAAGTCACAATTAACATGATCATAAGCCTTCTCCATATCCAACTTGCATAAGATACCCAGGTCCACAGATTTTAATCTACTATCTAGACATTCATTGGCTATGAGTATTGAATTCAATATTTGCCATCCCCTTACAAAAGCATTCTGGGGTCTCGTAATAATTCACCCCGAGACCTCCCCTAGGCGGTTTGCAAGCACCTTGAAAATAATCTTATATAGCCTATTCACAAGATTGATAGGCTGATAATCCTTAACATCCGAAGCCCCAACTTTCTTGGGAATAAGCACAATAAAAGTGGAATTGAGACTTCTCTCAAACTTCCCAAACGAGAAGGATTCCTAGAAAACCATCATTAGGTTGCGTTTTGGTAATGAGGTATTCTCAGGTATTATGTGAACAGTAGAAAAGGTAATGAAAAATTAATGATAGAATATTGAAATACTAGTAAATAATAGTAAATAGTAATTGAAAAGTAATAATAAAATAATAAATAGTAGTAAGATATTCTGAGAATATCTAAGGTATTCTCAGTACCCAAACTAGGCCGAACACATCCTGACATGGTTGGAAGAAGCCCGTAGAAAATTCTTCTAGACCAGGTGCTATGTCTTTGACCATCTTTCTTTTTTATTTTTTTGGATAATTAATAAGAAATTTTATTACTATAAAGATAGGTGAAAGCTAGGTACACCTGAAGTATACATGTGAAAACACCACTTTAAGAACTAGAAACTATTACAAGAAAATCATGGAAGCTGAGACCATTAAACTCTAAAACAATGGCCCACATAAATAAAGTCTTTCATAAAAAACTCCTAAACTCTTCTACAGAGCATTCATGATCCTCAAAATGTCTATCATTTCTTTCAGTACAGATACACCAAAGAATACAAATGGGGTTCATCTTCCACATTGATGCAATATGGCCTATCTCTGAGATCCCTCTCCAACTTGCAAGTAATTCAACTACCCTTCCTGACATTGTCCATACTAGCCCCATTCTGCTAAATAAAAAATGCCATGTATCCCGGGCAAACTCACAATGTAAGAGTAAATAGTCCACTGTTTCCCCACTATTTTTGCACATACAACACCAATCCATAATTACCAAACCACGCCCTCTTAAGTTATCAATGGTTATAATCTTCCCAAGGGTTGATATCCAAACAAAGAACGCAGCCTAGGGAGGTGCTTTACTCCTCCATATGCTCTTCCACAGAAAGTTGGGCGAAGGTTGGGCTGTGAGTGTCTCATAAAACACCGAAAATCTCCCTTTCTTAGAAGGACTCCAGACCAACTTGTCTTCAGCTATAACAGCAGGAGAAATATTATGTTGTCAGTTAAAACATTCCACCAGCACACACCTCCTAGTCATGAGCCTCCCTAGTGAGATTGATGTTCCAATCATGTGTAGATCCCCGCAAGTTAGGTTAGCCACCATCGCTTCTTTTTCCCGTGCAATTCTGAAAATAGTAAGGTAGGTAACCTTAAGAGCTGTGTCTCCCATCCACACATCATGCCAAAAACTAATCCTCTGACCATTCCCTATACACAGCCCGGTATTACTAGAAAAAACCCCCCATCCTTTCCTTTGACCATCTTTCTCACCACTCCATGAATCTCTGTCTCCTCAAAGGGCCTTTGCAGCCAGGAAACGCTTTGTTGCTCAATGGTCTCAAAGGCTAACCTATCGAGCTTTGGCCTCCACACCACCTGCTCGGTAAGCAGCAGTTCAAAAAAAAACCAGCAACATGCTCTTTATTCTCAAGAAACTCCATGCAAACAGCTCTATCTATGTTCAATATCTCAATGGTATTAGTACACCTATGGGAGTTAGCCACATTATGGAAAAACTCCGTACTTCAATCTCCTTTTTTCAACCACAGTGCCAGAGATTTTTGCCACCATGAAATCTCCTCTAATAAGGTAACCCTCTCAACTTCCAGAACTAACTTTGTCTTCTGAGATAGTTCCTTGATAGAGAGTGTCCAACCCTCTTCCCTCAATACCATGTAGCTCCTTCAATAGGGACTCCTTCCGGTTGCCTATATCTCAAAAAATTGAGCATTCCATATCTTTTAAATATTTTTTTTAAAACTTTCAATTTACCTGCAAAAATGAAACTTAGGTGCCATGGATCTGATAGGAGGACCACCTTGCCTAGCCCTTCCCACAAAACTCTCTGTTTTTAACCAAATATTCTTGAATTTAAAGTAACTATGCCCTCCTCGAATACCTCCACAATCTAGCAAGACAGGAAAATAATCAGAATAGAGGTGAGGTAGCCTTTTCAGACATAACTCTGGATAATGAATTTCCCACTTCGAGACAAAATCTGTCCAATCTAGACCACATTTAATTGTTTGATCATGTGTACACTCCACCCATAAGAGGAATATCCACCAAACCCAAATCAAATATACACTTCTTCCGTCATTGCAAGCCACAGCCTACATTCTCCGAATCTTTCACTTGGGAATCTTATAACTTTAAAATTGCCACCTATGCACCAAGGCATGTCCCACCAACTATGCAACCCAACAATCTCCTCCCATAAAAGACTTCTGCTATCTAAATTCAGCCCATAAATTCCAACGAAAGCCCACATAACATTATCTTCCACATTCTTAAAGGAGCATGCCATTGTCTCCCCAATGTACTCCATTTTATCTACTAGCTTTCTATCCAACATAACTAGTACTCCACTTGATGCCCCGACAGACGTAAGATAAACCCAGTCAACATATAGACAGCTCCACAAGCTTTGAACGATACTTCTTGAAATAATTTCCATTTAGTTCCTACAAGCATATAATGTCCGCCTTCTACTCACGAAGCAAATGTTTTATCCAAAGAAGCTTATTGGCCTCATTAAGCCCTTGAACATTCCAAGATACAATCTTTGGTTTCACAAAGAAAGTGCAGGTGCCCTACCTTTGGATTTTCCTCTGCTTGAGCTACCCTTATAATTAATAGACCAAGTCAATCTCTTTAGCTCCATCTATTTTTTGGATCCTAACTTCTTAATTTGAGCATGTCCTGCTTTAATGGCAGTGAGCAATGCCATAAAAGGTTCCTCAAACCCTTCACACTCAATCCCCACGCATTTTTGGATTTCCTTCACCTAGGGTTACATCCAATCAGAGGAAGCTAGACTAGGCTGACATGGCGGCAAAGAGTTTAAGGGAATGGATTCATCTGCCATCTCACTACCTTCCCTTGGTGCCTGCTGCAATTTCAGCATCTCCCCTATCTCACCTTTAGAGAATAGAGACCTACACTCCCAATCTTGAGCTTCATTAGAAGCTACCATAATGAGCAAGGCACCCACCTTGTCACCTTCACAATATAGGGTTGAGAAATCACCCCTAGCTCAACACTAAGCTCTCGGACGCCTTCAATTTGCTGCAGCTCTTCCTCCGGCGATGACACCGCCTGTAACTCCAATGGAAAAGGTTCCCTGCAGTCCATTGACTTCTTCTATCCATTATAGGCCAACAATCCAACGCCCGATGGTGAGTTTTCAGATTGGCCCATTCCAATCTCCATTACGAGCTTCTCTGTCAACTTCTCCTCTACTATCTGCTCCATTTGGGCCACCAGCAATGGATTGTTGGCCTGTCGCAAGTCCATCAGAATAGTTTCTGGCATGATTGCTCAACTCCCAACGGTAGAAGGGCTTGCTATACTCTCACATTCTCCTTTGGCCCGCCACACAAGTCTTAAGGCCCATGAAAGCAGCCCATCTGATAAGGGACGTTAACACTTTGCTTCATACGATGTTGCCCATTCAATGGGTTAAGAAGTATACCTGGGCCACACCTTTCATCAAAGCCCAAGCCCATTCCCATTTCCTTCTCCACACTTTGTATTATACTTTCGGTTTCTCCTATAAATCCATCACCTGCTTCCTCATATCCCGTAGAGTACAATACATGCCACCCTCTACCAAGCCCACATCGAGCCTGTCACTACCCACTTTCGTCTGAGCAACTAAGGGACCTGCCGTACATCGAGCTTTCCCAAGACCATGACCGTTGCTATGACCAATGGCAGCTCCTCCCATACCCACCAATTCCGCTTTACCTTCTCCCTTATTCTAAGGTCGGGATAACAAAGAGACTGTCAACTATTGTTGCACTTCCTAATATGAATGTTTATTCCCTTGGCTTACCTCAACCGTCGACCTCATTCCTCCAGTAACTTCCTCCTTTCAGCCAAAACCCAACCTCCCTTGGTAATGACCCACGTTACCTCCAACCTCCAAATTGTTTCGAATTCTCTCAAAGCAACGACCACTTTCTTCCATCCCTTGCCCTCCATTTTTTTAGGTATGAAGATAAATTTCGCTTGCCACCACTGAATCGCCCATGGGATTAATGCATCTTTGCGCAATGAAACTTCTACCACCATCCCTTGAAGTAGCATAGAATTCCCTGTCAACGCCTGTCGAACAATGCTTCAGCATTTTAGTGAACCAGTTCAACATGTACATCCCAAGAATCATCTCCTTCGTGACCTTCCAACTCCTCTCAGTTATACGAATGGAGTTGGCCTCCACCATTAATGTAAAAACTTTAGCATCGACTAGTAACTGTTTTGAAACCCCCATGCTTCTCGTTAGTCTCTCCTTGATCACACTCGGAAACAGAAACTCATGTTAAACTTCGCAAACCATCGAATGAAACTCTTGGTTCTAAAATTAGTTACCATCAAGCATATACAAATGCAAAGCCTCTAAATTGTAATTAGCTACATTTTATGTGTTCCAAGCTAGGCGTATATGACACACACATAAATGGCCAACTTGAGGAGTGTTAAGGAAAGAATCTATAACTAGAATTTGCATTATAACAAATACAAACTTAAACCAGTGTTAAAACAAATCAATTATTTCTAGTACAATGATGAAATGCATATATCCATTGTAAGATCAGAAAAAGAGCCATCTGCCTTGCATCATAGAGTCAGTTACAGATTGTAACAAACATAAAAACTTGATTCAATAATGGCAAGGAAGGAGATGCTAAACGTAGAGCTTGGGACTGGAGTGAAGTCGTTTCAAGACACAATGTGCCTCTCCTTTTTAATGGAACGGGCAGAGGATATACCTTTCAGCCTAAAGTGTTAGCATTCAAATGTGGCAAAATATATCTGCCACTAAATGGTAGAATTACCAAGCTAGAGTACGCCAGGGGAAAAAATAGAACTATAAAAGCAAAAAGCCCTTAACCCACATAAAAAATTACTAAATGACTACATATGATCCATTAACAGATGAGGTACCTCCAGCTGTGCAGCTGCCTCCTTATATTGTCGTTTTGAAGCCATAATTTGAAGCTGCTCAACAGCAGAGACTGCCATATCATGGGAAAAGAATCAAGAATACATATATATATACACACATAAAAGGTATGTATCTTAAGTACCCCAAATCAGAGACAACCAGCAAAGTTAATTGCGCATACATTAAAATGTTACAGGCATGTTTTAATGCAATTACAAATGTATACCTACATACCTATGTGTGTGTGCATGTGTACTATGTGGAGAATACACCCAACATGGTAGATATGCAAGGTAGTAGAAGAAAATAAAACTTTGTCAGTGGGTATCAGAAACTTGGCAGGGCAATCAGGCAGTATATAAAATAATATAATGCATGGTCGCTAGACTGTCATCTAGTGTCACACTCGAGCCCTATATCTTAGGGTTACGGCTGGATCTTGGAGTTCAGGCCCACCGGCCCATAATTCTTGCATGAGTGATTGAGTGTTATGGGTTAACTGTTGGCACAATATTGTATATCGGCTGCCAGCATAGGTATTGGACTTGAGATGTTGCGAAAGCCTGCTTTTAAGCCCAAGAACCCTAGGAGTTACATCTGGCCAAGACACCCATACTACTAGAATCCTAGTCCAATTAGAAGTCAAGAAATGTAGAAACCTCTGCTGACCTACCAATAAGATCCTCTAATAGGACTCCAAGTCCTACTGGGAGACTGCATGGCAGCTACTGAGACTCCTAACCAAACAAGGAATCCTAATTCTGTAAGGAATCAAAGAAATGCCAAGAATATCTAAACCACACAGATCTACCACTCCTTATTAATTTTCCACAAGAACCTACACACAGTAAAACACACACCAGCTGTTTAAAACAAACCATAAAAGGCATCTACTGCACAGAGACACAACTGCAGCCACTGGTTGGAGTCCTACCAGTCCTAGAACCCCAAGCTGCCACCCCCTTATCTCAAGGAATTATCTCTTAGCTGCTGCAAGTTCTAATCAAACACAAGAAACTTGTAATCTAATAGTCCTAAACCCTAGACAAGACCTAAGAATCCAAACCCTACCACACCACTAGGTCGCTGCCCCATTCTTCTTAGAGCCTAGAAATTGTTCCAGAAGTTCAGCCCTAAAATATATGATTGGTGCCACCAGTTCAAGCTAACGAAAAACCAGGCTTTCCCCTTTCCAAGTCTTGAGCCAAATACAACTCCAGCCAGCATAAATTCTACCATTGCTGCCACTCTGGATAAGCCTTCAACCTCCTACACCCCTTTTAGTCATAAGCAGCCAACTGTTTATGTCTTTATAATAAGAATAAAATTATAATTTCTACATATTTCCACAAGGTAGCCAACAGACTTAGGTTAGAACCCTCTTCAAGAGATTAAAATCCTCTTTGAAAACCATGAATTTTATGCCATTACACATGTTTACATCGCTTCATATACCTGTCTAAAGTTTCCTGATAGCATTTACAGGAGCCATAACTGAGCTCTCACCAAAGAGCCTTGTAAACATGCCACATTTTCATCAAACCACGTCAATGGGTTGCTGTCAGCAAGCCCAAAACTGACCTAAGCGTCGCGATTCCTCTTTTTCAGACCTAAAAAGCCACCAAATCATATTTTTCTCACGATAGACATGCTAAAAGTCAAGTTAAGCACTCATGAGCTCCACGCGTGTTAAAAACAATTCAAGAATATGTCAGACGCCCACTGTTATGACTTTGACAGCAGCATGTTCGCATCCATGAAACACTATACAAGCATGATTTCTTAGTTAAAGTAGAAGTTGACTGCTCCCACATACTCCTTTTGCTATCATAACTCCCTTTTGCCAAACAAAGTGATCATCTTTTTCTGTAATAAGTGCATGCTTTGATGTATGGCTTATTCTTTGGTAGCCCATGTTCCATGCACCCATGTAATTAATTTATGAGAACTATGTATAAAAAGAACAGTAAGACTGCTTCCGCATGTGATATTATGTCTATTTATGCAATGTCACGAACGAAACAAGGATAAGAACATGATAAGGCATGACAAGAAAGGTATGATAAGACAAGGAAGCAAGTTCATGAATGAATGTATGATATATAAGATAGGTAATGGCCTATATATCATAAATATGATTGGTACCATAAAATAAGGACAATGCAATGCTTGGATAGGCATACTGGTAGTGCACCTATTGATGCCATCTGTACGGATTCCCAACCTATGGCCATGGGTGGAAGCAAGATCACAAGGATCGCTAAACCTGGAATCAACAGTGGGTACTAGCCTTGGGAAAGTGGAACTAAGTGCATATGAATGCATGTATGTGAGTATAAAAAAGTTTTATTGAGCAAATTTAGATAAAAAAGGGAACACTATGTTATTATGCTGCGAATTGTTTCATGTGGTTACTTACAGAGTATTCGACTCAATGTTTTAACCGTCCCAAATGAAGAAAGTTATGACAACGAAGTTGCACAAACAGGCGTAGCTTGTGGGGATGATAATCTTAGAACTTTACGGCTTATTAAGAGATTTTTTTATAATTACTTATTGAGAGATTTTTTAAGTGTATGCTTTTCGTTATTAGTGGGACATTTTTGTGAATAAGCACAAGACTATGACAACAAAGTTGCACAAGCAGGCATAGCTTGTGGGGATGATAATCTTACAACTTTATGGCCTTTTAAGAGATTTTAAGTTTATGATTTTCGTTATTAGTGGGAGATTTTGTTAATAAGCACAAGACTTGGAAAAGTTTTTTGTAAGTGCTATTATGACTATTTATTTAAGACAGTTTCAATTTTTTTTTTATAGAATCTTTTATACCTGGTTTGTACGAAAATCTTTTAAATGTTAGTAGTATTCCTAACCCTTGAGAATGAGAATGTTACTCTAGACTCTCATTTTAACTGCTTTTCATGTGGTATCATAAATCATATCACTTTCTAATTCATAAATACCATGCAGTATGAAACCTATAATTTTAACCAAACTTGAATCTTTCAAATACAGTAGTTAAAACCAAACTAGAGGTCAAAGTGGTAAGTCTACAGGTTCATCAGACTAAAAGCTCAAATAAATAAACCATTTGGATCAACAGAGGAAAAGGGAAAAAAAGATATAACAAGTGACATTGGTTCAAACATAATAAGAAATAAGAAGAGATCAAATAACCGATACTCATATACAAAACAAAGCTCCCATCACATATATTAAAAGCTAGGATTCTCAATGAGTTCAAAAGACTTAACAAATTGACTGCTTAGTATGGCAGTAAAATGTCGTAGTCAGGTAACCGGTCATTCCTGCTCTGCTGTGGAGCACAGCAGGAATGGCAATGCTTGAAAAGAGAGCCACCTTCAAACTATATCTCAGTTTTGAATTGAAGACCAAGTAGTGGCATAAGATTGTTGTCAAGTGAGGGAGAAGATATGTTATTTAAGCGTTTAAGATCATAAACAAGCATCCAGGACAAAATTAGTTCCAAATCAAACTTTAAGTGACTGCCTATTGACTTTCATGCCTAACAATAAATATAGTAGGGTAACACAAACAAACCTAGCATTGTAAGACGATGAAGAGCTGTAATTGTAGTCGTTACATGCTTCTTCGCAAAGTCCAACTTTTTAATGTCACGACATATTTCCTGAACCATCATTTCACTTTGCTCAGCTTTGCTTTTTATTTCCCGGATCTTATACATAAGTTCCTGCATTAGCAGAAAAAAAATGTCCAAAAATGATAACCCCAAATAAAGACTAGAAATGCCAAATACAGCATTAAGAGGCTTAATCATAAGAGTAACGCAAAATGCTTAGGATGGACAAACTGAATCCAAGTGAGTGGTTTTGACGATAATATGAATAGATGCTTAGAATCAGACAGACCTCCACAGCACCCGTAGCAGCAGCAAGATCCTCCTTGGCTTTGGTTCCTGAATTACTCTGAAATCACAGAAGCTGAGGCATCAAAAAACTAAAGAGGATGGTATGAACCATATCTTTTGAAAGCCCAAGCATGTTCATTGTCCTACTAATTGTGCTAACATAAATGAATGATTTTGCAAATACCCTGCAATTTATCTTAATTTTTAATAAGTTCTGGATTTTATAGAAAACTAGTGACATCCAAAGCCTCAGCCCACGGTGTTACAAATGGAAAAGCCCACACAAGGCCGTAACACAGTCTATACAACATTGAGAATTGAGATGAAGACATCAAAATACAAGTGGCCAAAAATCATGACCTGTTGGCGAACAGCTGCCAATATTCCAGCATCCACGCGACGAATCTCACTGTGTATCTTTTGCATGAGTGGCTCAACACCAGATAAAGATGCCTCTGGATACTCACCACATAACGCCAACATCATAATAAGCACCACATAAGAATAAAATTATGGATTACATAATTTGGGGAACAAAATTAACATAAAATAGCAGGAGAAAGAGTAAACCTGTAGGGAACATCTGGTTGATGTATTCCAGCGCGCTCGACTTGTCCATGGTCGGTGGCGTGGTGGCGTGGTGGCGTGGTCCTCGTGGAAGCTTGAACCGAAACTTACATGAATTTCTAATGGATCTCAATTTCCTTTTGAATCCATTAGAGAGAGAGCGAGATAGAGAGAAGGTCCAGTCCGAAAGGTGCGAAGATGGTGCAGCGAAGATGGTGTGCCACGTGAGGGAGCTGTGCAATGTCACGAACTGCAGGGACTGGAACTGAGATCTGAGGAGTTGAGGAACGGAAATGAAGTCGCGGGTGGGAGAATGACTAGAAGGAAGACGTGGGCTAGCTACGGGCTTGGGCTTTCACACCAGGCTGCGACGTTGGAATTAGTCTGCGTGGTTGGATTACTTCAATGGGTTTAGGCCCACTTAAACGAGACACGTAATAGGCTTTTTTTTTTTTTTTTTTTTCCTTATGCTTCTTATTAACTCAGGCCTACTTTGTTTTCAGAAAATATATCATCTCATTTCATCATTACAATTTTTTTAACTTTTAATATAAAATAAAATAAACAATTCAACTTTTTCAAATCCTAAAACAAAAATAATATTAAAAAATATATTCTAATAATATTTTATTCAATATTTTAATTTTAATCTCAACTCATGTCATCTCATCTGCGAAAACAAATCAGCCTTTAATAGTTGGCCTACGAGGCCTATTAGAGAGGAAGAATTCCCTCAAATAACTGTATTGTAGCAGACAATATTTTTCATTCAGAAAGTATCATAATCTTTTTCCTTTTACCTCTTCTTCCTTCTACTACTGGAGGTTTTTTCACTCTTCAAGTGAGATATTTCATTTACGATACTCTACTAATTCATACAAATCACAGGGGTGTGTTACATGCAAATTTGTTACTTGTGGGTTGAAGTCGAAGTGCAATAGTGCTTTTCGGGGAAGCAGTATAAGCAATGTGCACGAGGTTGTTGCAATAATGATGGCCCGAAAAGGCTTCTTTGTGGTCCGTTTAGTGCTACGGAAGATTGGTTTCGATCGCGAGGTATGTCATTGAAGAAAGGGTCTATTTGGCAACAAGGATAGTAATCATGCAACACTAGTTTGCTTTCATAAAATATCTCATCTAATCATTAGAACTTTTCCAACTTTCAATACAAAATAAAATAAATAATTCAACTTTTTCAAATCTCAAAACAAAAATAATATTAAAAAAAATATATTTTAACAAGATTTTATTCAACTTTTTAACTTTACTCTCAACTCATCTCATCTCATCTCATCTACGAAAACAAACGAGCCCTAAGAGTCGGGCTACTCTAGCCCACTCATTTGACCGATAGTGTATTTTTTTTTCTATTCACATTTTTATAATATACTTAAATATTTTTAAAAAATAAAAAAAAATCATCAATACATTTAAAATCACTTCCTTAATCACTAAGTAAAAAAAAAAAAGGTCAAGCAGTCACTTGGAGCGGTCAAAGTAGGAGGCAAAGTAGTGTTTTCCTACAACTAATTCACAATGAAAAATGCTAGATACAATCATGAAGTATACTAGTGTCGCGCACTCCCTTTAAAAAAGTAGATAAATATGAGACTTATATAAAAACATTATTTTTTAATAGTGAAGTCCACTTTGTTTCAAAGAAAGTGCATGACGCTTGTACACTCTATGACTGTATCCGTCATTACTCATTCACAATTACTTCATATTTACATATTCCTTATATAAAATTCTCTTTAATTGCATCTAACATTTCACATTATCTGGCCAAGTTTTGGTGGGGACAAAGAAGAGAGGAAAAGAAGATCCATTGGATGAGTTGAAAGAAAATGTGCATTCCGAAACAAGCTACAGGGATGGGTTTTAAGGATCTCAGAATTTTGAATGAAGCTTTACTTGCTAAGTAGGGATGGCGATTAATGCAAGATGAAGACTCTTTGCTACACAGAATATTCAAAGAAAGATATTTTCCTAAGGGGAAGTTTCTAGAATTCAAAATGGGAATCAATCCATCCTATGTCTAGAAAGGTATATGGGAAGTTAAGGAGAAGTTGGCTCAAGGGTGTAGATGGAGGGTGAGGAATGGAAAAGTAATTTAAATCTGGAATGATATTTGGATTCCTGGTTTCAGATAGTTGAAGCATTCCACAAATGAGGATAAGATTGAGAATAAGGTGGCTAAGGTGGAAGAATTGATTGAAAACCAAAAAAGATGGTGGGATGTTTCCAAAGTTAGAACTCTCCTCCCACTAGTAGTAGCTACTGAAGTTATGAAGATAGTTCTTAATTCAGGAAAACATGAAGATGCATAGGTTCAGGCATATGAGAAGGATGGAAGTGCTTATAGATTATTTTGAGAACGGGAAAGGCATAGAGTGGAAGGGGAGTGTTCAAATGTGAGTAAACAACATTGAATATGGAAGGCAATTTGGAAGATGAATATTCCACACAAAGTGAAGGTATATACCTGGAGTGCATGCATAAATAGGCTACCTACAAAATCTAATCTAAAGAAGAGGAAGGTACTCGATGAAAAGAATTGTAAATTTTGTTCCAATGCAATAGAAGGCACAACACATGCCTTAATTTACTGTCCAAGCCTAAAGGAAAGTTGGATCATAAATTTATCTGATTTGAGTAATATTGCTAATGAACTCGACTTTGTAGATATTGCTAGACATATATGTGAAAAAGGCAATATGGAGAATCTAGAAGTGTTTTTTCTAATTGCATGGGGTTTTTGGTTTAGAAGAAATCAAGTGATATTTGAAAACAAGCTTTTGCATACTGACTATGTGATCAACCATGCTCTCTCTCTATGCAGAAAGCTTTCACAAGCATAAAAAAGGAACCATTGAGAAATATTAAGAAGTGTTGTTTGTGGGAACCTCCACCACATGATGCTATGAAACTGAATGTAGATTGGGCAATGTTCCATGATCAACAGTGTGTAGGTGTGGGACTTTTAACTCCCTAGTCCCGGAGGGGTCGAAGAGTTACTACATTGCACTTAAAATTATATATCACAATACAGCTGTAACTCCAATTTCTCAATTACATATATATCTCATTGTTTTAAACCGACTACCTCAATAACTAAAGAAAGACACCACCAAATCTCAAAATAAACGTCAACTTTTCAGAATATCAAATCGACAAAGCAAAACAAAACTACTAAATAAACTCTCCAATAATCAAAAATACCCTCTTTGTACTTAATCTGCTATGCTCACACAGTCTTACCCATGCTTTCTATTCTTGTTCTCCAGCTGAAACTTCCAAAACTGTAACACCTCGTATTTTAGTGTATATTTATTAAATGATTATTTTTATTTATTCTCTTGTTTGAAAGTTGTTGAATATTTAGTTGATTTATTTTTATGATTTTATTTTGTGAAAATTATTTTGATGTGCTTTCTTAGTATTAATTATGGTTATGCATTTAAATTGCTTTTCATTTTAAATTAGTTTATTGTTGGGTTTAATTATTTTATTTTCATTTAATCACTACGTTTAAATTATTTTATTTTACTTGCTGTTTTGAAATCGTTTCTATTGGATCATTTTTGTGACTCAAGATGTGAGGATTGGACCTCATTTCTTTCCCTTCATTTTTTCTTTTCCCTTTTTCTTTCTTCTCTTTTTCTTTTTTCCCATTTCTTTTCTTCTCTCTCTCTCTCCTCTCCCGCGCACTGCGTTGCTCTCCCCCTCACCCCGTGCGTTTTTCTTCTCCTCCCTAGCCCGCCGCCGTGCACCTCTGTCCGGCAACACCGCCCAGCCCACGACCTTCCCCACCCTCCGGCGACCTCCCCCTTTGGTTTTCAGCTCCTCACTCGCCGCCATTCTCCTCCACGCACTGCTTGAAGTCGCGGCGTTCTCTTCGCTCCAGCGCTGCCTTCGCACGGCCGTCGCGCCACCTCCGGCCACCATTTCTTCACCACTTCATCCTCGACCTCCTAGCAACCAAATGCACCTATCCTCACCTCTGATCTGCCACCGGTGAAGTACACCCAACTCCATTTTCGTTTTAGGCTTTTTTGGTCTTCAACCGCTGCCTACGCCGCCACCCATGATCAACCACCACCACTACTAGCTTCACCGACATCCCTAAGCCCTATCCTATCAATCTCGGGTCTTGGTTTGTCCTCGTTCAAAAGTGGGTTTTTGAGACCCATGGCCACAGTGCATTTGGCACTGTTTTGTTGCTGCGTTGCCGCTTCTTGCAACTCCGTGATCCTTCGAAAATTATAAAATAGCACTATAAGTATTTTTCCAAAGAACTTTCGTGATTTAAATGTATTTTTACAGTAGCTCATTTCACTGTGATTTGGTTGGTTTTGCCGAACTGAATCCAAGGAGTAAGGGGGTCGAATGGATTGGTGGATGAAGTTGTTTGTGTGTTTGGGTTGTGTTGAGTGTTGTTGGATGTTGGTTATTGAGATGTTTCATGTACATGGCATATTTGCATGCATGATCATGTTTGTAAAGGAAACTGGGTTTTCGTGTAATTGCATTCATGTTCATGTGTTTATTAAAAACTGGATTTTCATGTGAAATGATTTCTGGGTGCGTGTGTATCATGATCCCAAGCCGATATGGAGCATTATCTCGATGGAGCTCCTCTGGTCATTCGGGAGCGGAATATACTGAGTGATATTCCCTAAATTGTCGCTGGGCGACAATGGGATCGGACGAGATGGTCTCGTACCAACTTTGTAGCCCCTCTGCTAGCGAGGGTTAGAGGATACTTGGCCACGAACGCACTGGGTGCGGAACTGGGCATCACTACGAAGCCAGGACGTGCGGATGGTCCCTAGGGGAGATCATGGTGCATATGGTAATAATGGATTAATGAACCATTTTCTGGGAAAATAACGTGTGTTGGATATGGATTTTGTGTGAATCATTTTCTGGAAAAATGTTTTACGGTTATTTTTAGGCTAAAATGGGATTTCGGCGTGTGTTGGAAAATATTCATTTTCAGGAAAAATGATGTTTTGGGCATAATGCATATTTCATCATATGCATGCATTATTATCTCGTGGTTATTTGGATTATACTTACCTGCAGTACCATTTATGGTAATGCAGATTTCGATGTAGATGATGCTAAGGGCGAGCCTGAGGATTCGGCTCCGCCAGAGGAGTGATCTGGGATCACTCGTTCATGTATTGGACTTGTATTATATTTATTTTGGATGACTATATAACTCTTTTAAACCACTTTTACTGATGTTTTAAATTGTGTTAACAATTCTGGTACTTAGTTGACTTACTTAAATTGTCCGCTGTGTTTTTGTTGTACACTTTATGCATGTACACACTTGATACTTATCGTTGGGATGCGTGACCGTATTGTCACCATCCGGGTGTTTCGATTCTCGTGTTCTTGTAAATGTGAGTCGGGGGTGCCACAAAAACATCTGAAAATATTGTAGAGATAAGGGGGTGAGTTATCAACAATTCAGTAAGCAAATGATATATGCTAGTATATAAACATGAGCCTTTTCAGAAAGTTCGGTATGTAGAAACAAAAAATTTCATTTTTATATGTACATCTCAAAATATGTTATCAGAAAAATCAAAGCAACTTGTTAAACTGTTCATATTCAAAAATACTTTGACATAACATAACTAAACATCTTCTTCTTATCATATCATATCATATCAAATCATGCCACAATATCGTATCATATACCATGTTTAATCCCCATAATAGGGTTGTGCTATCCCCGATGACCAAATCAGGCAGTATCATATTGCTTCCAAAGTGGGTGTACTCATATCATATCATATCATGTTGGTAACAACATATTACATGAAACAGTATCATCATATTAGAATAAGAATCAGAATAAAACAGATAAGTCATGCCAAAGGTTTTTCAGATGCGTATCATATCAAACCATGTGCTGAACATATTCATATCATTTCTATATGATAAAAAACAGATCCAAATCATTTTCATGCGACATGTACAAAAATTCTCAGATATCATATTCGCTCTTTTGCACATTTCAAAAACATATTAAATATTACTCATATTTACACTATTCATGACAAAAGCTTTTCTTTCTCTTTCATACATATTTCATGAGTGAATGCAAAATATATACTGAGGTTGTTTTTCACTTTTTTTAAAAAAAAACAATATGCACATTTTTACAAATCAACCTTAATTCATTTCTTTTTATGCAAATCTAGTATAGGAATCCCGCTAACCTGAACTTTTTAGTTTTTTTGAATCTTTTCACAATCGTGCCGAATGAATACCAATCGTCACCTATACGGAATACTAAACGTTACTAGACTTCTAAAAAGATTTATTAAACTCTACATCTACTTAAATTCATACTAAGAAAAAAACTTTGATAACTATTATCAAAAATCTAATAAATACTATTATCATTAAATATATATTCTTAACTTATTATGATATAATATATATCAAATATGGAAAAACAACTTAAGTTCATTCTAAAAATTAACTTAATCATATTTAAAATTTATATCTCTATAAATTATTATTAAAACGATAATTTAATACAATAAAATAAAGTCCGTTAAAAATCGTTAACATAGTTTTTTGTAAAATACAACAAAACAAACTTAACAGAAACGCTCATATTCAGTCAGCTTATTACAAATATTCCAACAGTTTCAGAAATATAATACCTAGTCTACACTTACAATTTACAACATAATCAAATAATTATATCCAATTCAAATAATATATACAGCAGAAAATCATTTAGTAAGATAAACTTAAATCGGTTTTAAAGCATTTAGAATAAACTTAAAATCTTATCATTTATTAATGAAATTAGCTGTAAAATATTTAATAATTTAATTTAAATGCATAAATGTAAATTCTTATACTTCAAAGACCACTTAAAACAAGTTTAATATAAAAATCAAATATATAAGGACATTTTGAAAAATAAACATGACCGGTAAGGCTAGGTACAAGAAGTAATGTACGTGAAATAAATAAAAGAAATAAACTTGGACCAAAATAAAACTGTGCAACAGAGGCAACTCACCGACAGAGGAAGCCAGGGACGACGGAAGTGGTGGCTGGCTGGATCGACTATGTACGGCACGACTGGAGAGAGAGAGAGAGAGAGAGAGAGAGAGAAAAGGAGATAGGAGTCCGAGAGATGGGGAGGGGGCTGAGAAGGGCACCATGTAACGTACTTTGGGGGGAGGGGAGGGGCTTGGCCGTGCAGAAAAGGTGATGGTAGAGGTTGGGCGAGGTCGATGGTGGAGCACAGCAGCTGTAACAAGGTGCAGAATCCTGTGAGAGGCCGACGGAGGGGTGGCTCGATGGAGGATTTGAGCAAGAACTTGCCCTGTTTTTGCTTCTCAAAAACAGGGTTTGACTTCAACGTGGTTCCCGGTGGTTGGAGTTGTGAGTGTGGTGCATGTAGGGTGGTTCACATTGCGGCTGTGGCGACTAAGCAGAGATTGTCGTCCTGGTTGGTTGTGGTTGGTCTGGGTACATGGTGATGCGGCGTGGAGGTTCTATCGCAGAGGATGAACTGCGGCAGTGGAGGTGAGGCTGGGTTTGCATGGTGGTTTGAACGTTGGTGGTTCTTCTGGGTGGTTCCCACTTGCGGCTGAGCAATGGGCGACAGCGTTTTCCTGGACGATGAGGCTTTGGTGGTGGTTCCTTTCTCTCTGTGCCGAGTTGTTTGTACACGGGACTGCGTGGTTGGCTTTGGGAACTTGAGGGGCAACAAGACTGATCTAAGAACAGGGAGAGGGATAAAAAAAAATGAGGGAGAGTATTTGAGAGAAGTGAGGATGTGGGTAATGGAGAGGAAAAACTGTTGAGAAAAAAAAATGAAGAATTTCACTTGTGAGAAGTAACCAACTGCAAGATAAACCAAAACTACCGAGTGAAATGGAATCTGAAGAATTTTGAGAAGAGTGCTGATACACTTACAACACCTTATACAACACATTGTACAACAATGTGTTGTATAAGGGTTATTATGGTAAAATCACCTTATTTTTATAAGGTGATTTTACCATAATACCCCTTATACAACACATTGTTGTACAATGTGTTGTATAAGGTGTTGTAGGTAAATCATTTTCCTTTTGAGAAATGTCTATCTCACGGGATGTAGATAGAGAGAGTATTGTATTGTTTATATACTAGTTACAAGGATACAAGAAGCTCATCAATAGCTTTGTACAAATAAGGCAAGAAACGTAAATGTCCTGCTAGACTTTCCAAACCTATATAATTGACTTAAAACATATACAATAGACTTTCCAAGTATAGTGGAGCAAGTCTGTCAAGGAGGATATGCAACTGATTCACTCGTATCATGTGGTTGATTTGGTGCTGATACGTTATCAGTCCCCCTCAAACCTGGCTGAGGATCTGGGCAAAGGCCAAGTTTGATACGAAACGCCTGAAAAAGAGGTTTGGACAATGGTTTGGTGAAGATATCAGCCAGTTGGTTTGGAGTATGGCAGTAGAGATTCATCAAACACAACATGTCGTGAAACATAGATATGGCCAGTAGGTGGATATAAGCATTTGTACCCTTTATGTTTGGGCTATAACCAATAAAAACAGAAGGCTGAGATTTTGGTTCCAGTTTATTGCTACGATATGCACCAAGATAAGGAAAGCACCGAGAGCCAAGAACTCGAAAAGTGTCATAGTCAGGTGTCTTGCCATATACTTGAGAGTAAGGAGAATCCATACCAAGATTGAGTGATGGCAACCTGTTTAAGAGGAAAATAGTAGTGGAGAAGCAATCAAGCCAAAAGCGAGATGGAAGTTGTGCATGAAACATCATTGCTAAACCAAGTTTTGTAATGCTACGATGCATGCGCTCAGCTTTACCATTTTGTTCTAGAGTCTTTGGACAAGCAGACTGATGATGAATGCCATGTTGTTGAAGATATGTTGCAAAAGATCTACTTGCAAATTCACCCCCTTCATCGCTTTGGAAAATGCAAATTTTAGCATCAAACAGGCATTGTACATAAGAATGTAACTGTTTGAAAGCATCAAATAAATCTGACTTGTGTCAAAGAGGAATAAGCCACATAAAATTTGTAGAGTCATCAACGAAGATAGCATAATATCTGTATTTATCCCGAGAAGAAAGAGGGGCTGGTCCCCATAGATCACAATAAAGTTTAGTGAAAGGAGTGGTAATTTTATTATTACTAGAGGCAAATGGGAGTTTACAAGACTTGCTCATTTGACAACTAGTACAAACACTCATAGATTGCAAAGAAATACAATTGATAAACTTCTTGGAATGGAGATAATTTAAGATACGATGCTGAGGGTGACCAAGTCTGTGATGCCAACATTGAAGGGATGCTTGTCTGAACCTGGTGGAGAACAATGCAATTGGAGAGGATGAATGATCGTGGGATCCCTCAAAAGTGTATAGGCCCTTCTTTTTCCACCCCTTCTCTATTATCTATTTGGAGATCCTATCCTTTAGCACAAAGCCAGGGCCATTAAACTCAAAAATAAGAGGATAGTCAGAAGTGAGTTTACTAACAGATAGTAAATCCTTCTGTATAGCAAGCACAACTGAGACATCTTTTAACTCTATAGAAGACGAACCAGATGAGAGTGTGGTAGTGCCAATATGTGTGATAGGTAGGATATGCCCATTACCGACCATAACTCCATCAGATTTTGTATAAGGAGTTGCAGAGTGTAGATTACCTGTGGATACTGTCATGTGATCAGTAGCAACTGTATTGAGATGCCAAGAAGAATCCTGCGTGTCACCAACTTGTACAGCAACAAATGCTTGAGGAAGATTATCTGTAGTGAATGAGTGATTGAATCGGTTAAAGCATTTTAGAGTTGTCTGATATTTCTTGTTACAGATTTGGCAGATTGGAGCATCATCCTTCTTGGTGGAGTATGGTGTGCTCCCTTGAGATTGGTTGCTACCAGAAGATTGTCGAGAAGAAGAAGAAGAAGAAGACTTGTTACCAGATTGGTTTCCTTGAACAAATCCTCTCCCCTTGGAATTAAAGGAGGCAGATTGGGCGCAACCCTTTTTGTTTTTGTAAATTTTCTGACCATAGAATACCATAGTAGGTTCGGGAGTGCTATCAATTTTGTGCCTATCAGCATAGCTTTCAAGTTGAGTGACCACTTCAGCATAGGATGGAATAGGAGGATGTAACATGGTAGCAGTAAAGATTTCAAAATCTTTGCCGACAACCATTGAGCAACCATTAAGATTTCTTGTGATCATGAACAGGTTTGCCAATGGCAGCAAGTTCATCACAGATAGTTTTGAAACGACGAAGATATGTACTCAGGCTATCAATGCCACGAGTAATAGAAGTGAGTTGTTGCTTCAGTGCAAGGTTTCGATCAGAGGACACTAGAGCAAATGCATAGATGAGTGCATTCCAAACTTTGGCAGCAGTGGCTAGACCAACCACAATGCCTAGCACTTCTTCTGAAAGAGTAGCAGTAAGCCAACCCTTTACCAAACGATCTGTCCTACGCCATTTATGGCACGCAGGATTTGGTTGCACTGCAGAATCAGAGGTGACAATGGTCACTGGTGGAGTAGAGATCTCACCAGTAATGAAGCCTTGAAGGTCATAGCTTTCAAGGATGTTGATCATTTGGGTTTTCCATAAAAGAAAGTTGGTGGACGAGAGTTTGATGGACACAAAGTTAGAAATGTTTTGTGTGACAGGGTAAGGGTATTCCTCGGAGGAAGGAGATGAAAGGGAGGAGTTGGTTGACATGGTTTTGAAAAAAAAAAAACTCTCTATCTATTCCCGTAGGCTCTTGATACCATGAAGAGTTTTGAGAAATGTCTATCTCACGGGATGTAAATAGAGAGAGTATTGTATTGTTTATATACTAGCTACAAGGATACAAGAAGCTCATCAATAGCTCTGTACCAATAAGGCAAGAAATGTAAATGTCTAGCTAGACTTTCCAAACCTATACAATTGACTTAAAACATATACAATAGACTTTCCAAGTATGGTGGAGCAAGTCTATCAAGGAGGATATGCAACTGATTCACTCGTATCATGTGGTTGATTTGGTGCTGATACATTATCAGAATCGAGGGAGAAACTTTCAAGATGAAGAAATTCTGAGATGAGAGAAAAGGAAAGAAAACTCACCAACGTTGAAAGGAAGTAGCGCATCAAAGGGAACTCACAGAGTTGGCCAAAATGCAGGAGAGTGGGAGGCGTTTGCTGTAATGGGTTTGAAAGTGAAAATGATAAGAATAAACACAAAAATAAAGAGATTAAACCATTGGGATTGTGGGAGAAACTAAAAGAAAGGTGGAGAGATTTGGGGAAAAGAGGTGCAGAGGTGTGGGAAAGAAACTGAAAGGAGTTTCTCGAACGTGGGGATGAAATCGATGCGTGGAATTTAGAGGGAGAGGGAGAGGGTGACGTGGGGCATAAACCGTGGACTAGTGTAGTGCAACCACAATGCATCGCGGTGGAGTTTTCGACGTGGGCGAGAATCTTGCTGCTGGGTTGGTGAACGTGGGCGAAGTAACTAGAAAACTAAACAAGGGTTTTGAAGAACGATAAGATCCACTTATGATGCACGGGCTGAAAATATAATTATATATAATATTATAAAAGATGTGGGTTTTAGAATTTTGAAGAGAATGAGAATCTAGAGTTGTAATCCTAATCCATTTGAAATTGATACCAAACATTTTAAAAACAAAAACATGGACCAGATCCTCGAAAATAAATTGGCCCCATAGCCGAAATTCAAATTTACTCAACAAAATCTAAGTGAACTTTTCATCCACATATAAAATAAATACAAAACATTTGAACGCGAGTTTCGTGTTAGGCCTGAGTGTTATCACAATAGTCATGTGAATGTAATAATGGCTGCCACTTAAAAAGAACACATTGTCAATGAGCCATCATTTATTGAATTTATTGCTTTGCTAAGAGGATTGCAACTGCGTATCCACATGGGATTGCAAGAACTTATTGTAGAAAGTGACTCTCTTCTTGTGGTTCAAGCTATCCAAGGAAAGAGAGCACCAACATCATTGCCGAGTAATCTCATAAGGGACATCCAGGAGCTAACGAAGAGGTTCCCAAAATGCCAAATCAACATGTGGGGGACGATGGGCGGCATTGCAGCTCATAAACTTGCTAGAAATGCATAGAATGCAGAGACATTAATGTGTGGTGGGAATCTTACCCAGATCTTATTTTTTTAAGTCATTTGGACTAACATTCATTTGTAACTGATAATTATCAATGAAGTTTATTTTGATATAAAAAAACATTTCACATCATCAACTAATGAATTTAATTTTATAAAATTTTTTAGAGATATAATATTTTTGTTTTTTAAATTCAAATACATAAAAAAAACTTTAGACTTTTAATATTCTAATAAACAATTGTATAAAAGTTATGTAACTTCGTATCTTTGTAGTTATCAACTCTGTTGTGCAAAATAATGCAAAAAGAAAAATTCTATTCATCATCCCTACACCACACTCCTCTTTTATTTCTTATCTTTTTACTTTTCTATTCTTAAAAAAGTAATGATGATAGGCAGAAGAACTAGGGGTGGGCAGCGAGGCTTCGCACCCCGTCGCCCCACCTTGCATCTGGCCCTATAGCGGGGGCGAGGGACAGGTAAAGCCCAACCTCGCCCTGCACCTTTTTTTTATATATAAATATATATTTATATATAAATATTTATTATTTTTACTATATATAAATATGGTAATATATATTAAGTAGAACTTTTACTTAATACTTTATGTAAGTTGTAATGTAGTAGAGTGACCCTTTTATGGATTGCCTTCACAATACAAGTTTCACACTTAAGTAATGTGAGACTCTTGTATTACACTATAACTTACGCAAATTTACAAATTTAAATTTAAAATTTGAGTTTAAAAATGTGTTTTTGATCACTTTTAGACACAAGAATAACTTTTGGGCTTAATAGACTATAGTCTATTATTGAAGTGGGCAGGGCCAAGGCAGATTGGGAGTTCGCCCCGCTCTTGGTATGCAGGGGTAGGGGTGAAAACCCTACCCCCGGCCCATGCTAGATGGGGGGCAGGGAGGGGGCCATCTCGCACCATATGGTGCGGGCAGCAACCTAAGAAGAGCTCTTGCAAAAAATAAGCATATTGTTTGAGCCATTTTAACCTAACCAAGTGATTGCACTACTATTGTAACACCCCGTATTTTTTTAGTGTATTTTTTTTATTTGAAGGATTATTTGTTATTAATTTGAAATTTGATTATCTTGTTTTAAATTTTCAGATTTCAGTGGGTTTATTTTTTTATGATTTTTAATTTGTGAAAATTAAGTTTGACATGTTTCCTTAATATTAATTATTGTTATGCATTTAATTTTCTTTTCATATAAAATTAACTTTTTGTTGGATTTAATTATTTATTTTATTTTTAATCACTACGTTTGAATTATTTTATTTCACTTACTGTTTTAAAATCGTTTCCGTTTGATCTTTTTTGTGACCCAAGATGTGAGGATTGGATCCCATTTCTTTACCTCATTTTTTTTTTCTTTTTCCCTTTTCCTTTTTTTCCTTTTCCTTCTTTTTTTTTTCTTTTCTTTTTCTCCTCTCCTCTCCCGCATGCCGCACGTCTCTCCCCCTCCCTCTCTCCATTCGTTCCTTCGTCCCCCAGCCTGCCACCGTGCACCGGCGGTGACTGACACCGCCCCTCCCTCTCACCTTCCCTTCGACCGGCGACCACCTCCCTGTAATTTCAGCCCTCCTCGCGTCGCCGTTAGCCCCCACGCACCACACCAAGCCGCGGTACTCCTTGCGCCGCTACGCCGCCGTCGATCTACCTCCGGCCACCATCTTCTCACCACATCATCCTCGACCTTCTAGCAACCTAATGCACCCATCCTTGGCTCCAATCTGTCACTGGTGAAGCCCCATCTATCTCCATCTCCGATTTGAGCATTTTGGCCTTAAACCGCAGCCCACGCCGCCACCCATGGCCAACCGCCACCACCACTAGCTTCACCGACATCCCTAAGCCCTACCTAGCAATCTCGGGTCTTGGTTTGTCACCATTCAAAAGTGAGATTTTGAGACCCACGGCCACAGTGCTTTTGGCACTGTTTTGTTGCTACGTTGCTGCTTCTAGAACCTCCGTGATCTTTCAAAAATTATATTATAGCATTGTAAGTATTTTCTCAAAGAACTTTTGAGATTTAAATGTATTTTCGCGCTATCTCATATTTACTGTGAATTGGTTGGTTGTGCCGGATTGAGTCCGAGGAGTAAGGGGGTCGGTTGGATTGGATGATGGAGTTGTTGGTGTGATTGGTTTATGCTATGAGATTTGTTGGCTGTTTCGAGTTTAAATATCGATGTTTTGTGTTTGACGTGGATTATGGTGGATATTGGTGATTTTAGGAAGTGATGATATATTTTGGGATTATGAACGTTTTAAGTTTTGAGGAATTAAAATAGGTTATTTAAGAAGCTTAGACTTAAATATTGAAATTTGTGATTGATTGAAAACTTACGAAAATTATGTGATTATTTTTATAGGTGACGATTTATAGTCGACTCGACATTTTTGAGGAAATTTCTGAAAAGCTAAGTTGCCCAGGTAAGCAGGGTTCATATACTAGTTTTGTATAAAAGAAATTAAATAAGGTTGACTTTGAAAATAAGCATGTTTGTTTCTTTAAAAGAACTATGAAAACGACCTCAGATGTTTATTCTGCATATGCATAAATTCAATATAAGAGAAAGTATTTTTCTGTCATGACTGATGTAGACATGAGCTAGTTTTGTGTGTTTTGTTTCTGAACTATGCAAAAGAGCGAATATGAAAATCTAAAAGTTTTGTTATGAACAAACGAAAATATTTTGATTCTGTTTATCTTGAACATGTGAAGTGATCTAAAGCTATTAAGTATTTTGTTTTAATATGATGTATCATCTGAAAACTTTGGCATGAAGTTCTGAATCTGTATATGATGGTGATCTGATTCTGATGATATCTATTCTATTTTCTGTTAAGGCCCAGCCACGGGTATAATGGTGGTTTATAACCCTACCACGGGGGTGAAACATAGAATATGGCCCAGCTATGGGTATAATGGTAGTTTATAACCCAACCACGGGGGTGAAACATGGTATACGGCCCATCCATGGGTATAATGGTGGTTTATAACCCTACCACGGGGGTGAAACATGGAATACGGCCCAGCCACGGATATAATAGTGGTTTATAACCCTACCACGGGGTGAAACATAGTATACGGCCCAGTCACGGGTATAATGGTGGTTTATAACCCTATCACGGGGGTGAAACATGGAATATGGCCCAGCCACGGGTATAATGGTGGTTTATAACCCTACCACGGGGGTGAAATATGGAATATGGCCCAGCCACGGGTATAATGGTGGTTTATAAACATGGAATATGGCCCAGCCACGGGTATAATGGTGGTTTATAACCCTACCACGGGGGTCAAACATGGTATTTGTCCCGATGTGATGCTAAGAGATGATATGATTATAATGTTTTAGTTTGGAAATGCCAATAGATTTTCTTTTTGAAAACAAGTTTGTTTTTCTGAAAATTTCACTCCGATGTTTTGTAATAAGTTTTGTTTATGCATTTTAAAAGAAAATTTGTTGTTTCTGCATTCTGAAAGTAAATGTCTTGTTCTGCATACCGAATTTTATAAATGCTCATGTTTACATGCTAGTATATGCTCTCTGCTTATTGAGTTGTTGATAACTCACCCCTTATCTCCACAATATTTTTCAGATATTTTGATGGTTTAGCTGAGGATCAAGATTTTGAGGCTTTGGGTGAGATGATGTATGTATAGTGGCTTGAATCAAATTTTTCTTTATGATATTGGGAATTTGGGGTCTATTTTTATATTGTCGGAATGTGAGTTTAAGTGCTAGGAAGTAACTCTCCGACCCGTGTGGGACCGGGGCGTTACAACTATTTGTTCTTTTTGCCTTAAAACTTTTTGTTTCCTACTCCCACCTCTGCTTCCAATACAATTTCTAAATCACCTAACTTATTTTAAATCATTTTATTTATTAATTTTAGCCTTCAACTTCCACTTTCCTCGATATGGTCAAAACTTTCATACATGTAGGTTCATCAAACATAAATCCATGCTACTGTACTCACTAAATTCACGGATTCAAACAAGCACAGTCACCTTTCAAGTAACATTGTGATTGTGAAGAGGTAAATTACACCAAACCCAAAATAGATCTCAAGGCCCAGCACATCAAGGGGGTCATCATTAGAAGCCAAAGGAAGGTAGAGGGTGAGGTGAATAATATTAAGCTCCGAAAGAGCTATTTTTCTATATTGCAATCTTTTAATTCTCTTGTTATTTCTCTTTAATTTTACACTAGTTTTCTCTCCCTCATAAGATCTTTTAATATTTTTTTAAACTGCATTTAAATTTTTATCTAAAACAATGATAAAAATCAGGATAACAAAAAAAGAGGCGAAACACCAGCCACAAGAGCCACACCTCGTGGTTAGCCACCGTCGGCCACCCTTTAATGGCCCTCTACAGGCTTCCATGGGCGGCCAATCTAGTTAGCTAATGGTGGCCACCCACTTGGGGGACTCGACCTAGCTACCTCCCCCTGCCCCTCCCCCCCCCCAAAATCCTATTTTAAAGGGCCAATAGGGGTGTGGCCACCAAGGGCCACTACCTTGTGGGTGGCCATTTTTTTTTCCCTCTCTTTTCAAATTTGAATTATATATTTTTTTATCGTTATTTGTTAAAAACTATCCAAAAAATAGATAGTGGTTGGGTGTAATGTGAATATCAAATCTGCTTATCCACTCTACACAAGCTATACCAGTTACCAGCTCGGGTATCAAGGCATGTTTGGACACTGAGAATTCTTAAAATTCTCAAACTTTCTCATAATTTGTTCTCAAACACAATACACTTTTCTATTTAAACTTTTCAACTTTTTCATCTAATAATTACCTAATCATTATTCAAACACAAAAATCAATACGATTTTTACCGACTTAAAAACAAAAATAATATTTAAACAATTTTTAATTTTATAATATTTTTATTTAACTTTTTCTCTCTTCTTTCTCAAAATCCAATAAAACATTCTCACTCAAACCATTTCATTACTATTCAAAAAATTCTGATAGACTCCAAGTATCCAAACATGCCCTGAATATCTGGTCTGAACTAGATAAAACCCGACCCACACCCATACATCGAGGAGTGAGAAATAAATGACCAGTGCAGATTCTAGTATTCAGAGTTCATTGGATCTGAGCACCATGGAGGCTCTCATTTGCACATAGAATTGGCTAAGTTCAAAGCCTATTGGACTAGATATTGATGATACGAAGAGGTATAGACTTGAGTTGTGTAACTTTATGCGTTTAACCTTCATTTTTAAATGACTAATTAGATATTTTATTGTTTTAATTATAACTTTTAATTTTTCTATTTTTTGAGACCTAGCTATGAACCCCAAAATAATTGTAGAGGATTGAGACAGATGCATTATGGGTGGGAATATGGTAGATCATTAACTTTCATGTGAAATACTTTACTGTTAGTATGTTTAATTTGACTAAGTAGTATAATGTCTAACTTTTTTTAATTTCCAAAATATGCAGGATACTTGGAGTTTGAGGAATTCGGTGTCGAGAATTATTTATCGTAACTTTGTTTGTCATACATTATAGCTTTTTTTAATCTTGATACATTGTAACTTTTTTTTTTTTTTAATTTTGATACATAGTAAATTCATTGAGGAGTTTGCCAGTGAGTTTGGTGACACGAAAGGGGTGTAATGTTTGGTGACTTTGGTGGTGGACTTTACAAGGGTGTAATGTGTTGTAACTTTGGTCATGTTGGTGACTTTTGGTTGTGATTGTGGTGGTGGACTTTAATGTAGGTATGTGTAATGAGTTGCTGTGTAGGGGTGTAATGTTGTTGCATTTGGTTATGATTGTGCTACTAGAATGTTGCATTTTTAATTTAGGTTGTGATTGTGATTGTAGTGTGGTGGTGCAATATAGGTAATTTCCTCTTTTAGTGATTGTGATTGTGATTATGCATATTTTTTCTCTTTTGTTTTGTAATGTTTATGATTTCCTTTTATATATTTTTTGGTTTTTTTACAGTATTTTTCTGCAATGGGCCGAAACTGAAGCCCACTAGGTTGATATTGGTTTTTAGTATTTTTAAAATTTTTTTAACATGTTTTTCAGAATTGGGCTGAAAGTCAATAGAAATTGGGTGTTGGGCTGGCCCAACTTTGATTGGAGTTGGAATCGGAGTCCAAAATCACCTCTGATTCTAGTCAAAGTAAGAGTTAGGAGGTGGGCTTCCGGAGCCCGTTGGAGCACAACCCTAGAATACCATATAATACGAGCGATTAATTGAACAAGACTTCTGCCAATGACGTCAACTGGCAACCACCCTAGTCCTTGAGGATCATGGGGCCTTTAGCTTTGAGGTTCAAATCCCTCCAAGAGCATTAGCATTAACATTGCATTTGCTATCTCATTAGACAAATTTTGTCTACATCATTCATTTTGTCTTTTGTCTATCCAACTTAAAACTTAATTCCACACTGAACTATTCATCTAAACTATACATAATAATAAAATATTATTTATTTTCAAATTTTATATTATTTAAAAAAAATCATATTTCGCATATCTATTAGCTATATTTATTTATCAAATAAAATTTATTTTATTTTTATAACGCCCCATCCCCGAGGGTTCGGAGAGTAAACTCATATTACCTGATGATTAACTCCAACACTGCTAATATATTTCCAAAAGCTCTAAATTAAACGTAAACACTTCAAATTTAATTAACTACACAAACTCATATATCAAACCCTCAATACAGTAACCCGAAAAAAATATCAACTTCTCTACATGTCACTTAAACTCACATTTCAACAATATAATTAACAAAAAGATCACCAATACTCATCGAAAACTTTTTATTCTTAATCCACTATTCTTAAGTCATCTCATCCAATGCTTCATAGTCTTGATTCTCAGTTGAAAAATCTAAAATCATCTGAAAATATTATAAAGATAAAAGAGGTGAGTTATCAACAATTCAGTAAGTAGAGAACATATACTAGTATGCAAACATGAGCATTTACAGATTTCAAAATGTAGAACAAAACACTTTTTATTTTCAGATTGCAAAGTCATAACATGTTATCAAAAATATCAGAGCAAAAGTTCAAAAATATTCTTATTTAAAATTTCCTTAGCACAGCATAACTGAAACATCATATCAGAACATAATTCCATGTTAAACCCCTGTGGTAGGGTTGTGCAAACCCCGGTAGCCAACCGAGCATAAACAAAATGTAAATCTTCCCCTTATCATTCTCGGAGCCCCGAGTGTGGACATAGGAAAGACCACGCAGAAAACTACTTTGTTTTCAAAGTGGGTGCACCAGAAACAGAAAAGTTGGTACCAACCCAAACAGAAGCTATAGTTTTATACCCGTGGTAAGGTCAAAACAGAACAGAAACAGAATGTCATGCTAGAGGTTTCAGAAATCACATCATATCACATCAAAGTACAGAGCATTTTCAGAACATAATAGAATCAGATCACAAAAATATAATTTATGCACAATTTTTCGTCTTCGCTCTCCTTTGCATAGTTCAGAAACAGAATGCCAAAACTTTGCTCATGTCTACACCAATCATGACAGAAAGTACTTTATTCTTATTTATAATTTCATGAGTCATGCAGAACAAATAACTGAGGCCATTTCAAAATTTATTTTCATAACAAAACATGTATATTTTTCCAAGAGGAACCTCAGTTCATTTTATTTTTATACAAAGTCTAGCATAGGAACCCTGCTTACCTGAATTTCTGAGCTTTTCAAAAATTTTCCTAAAAAATATTGAGTCGACTATAAATTGTCACCTATAAAAATAATCATGAAATTTTTGTAAGTTTCCAATCAATCGCATATTTCGATATTTAAGCCTAAGTTTCTAAAATAACCTATTTTCATTCCTCAAAACTTAAAACCCTCAAAATTCTAAAATATATCATCACTTTTTAAAATCATCAATATCCACTATAACCAACGTTAAACTCAAAACATCAATATTTAAACCCGAAACAGCAAACAAATCTCACAGCATAAACCAATCACACAAACAACTCCATCATCCAATCCAACCGACCCCCTTACTCCTTGGACTCAGTCCGGCACAACCAACCAATTCACAATAAATATTTTTTAGCGCAAAAATAAATTTAAATCTCAAAGTTCTTTGGGAAACAATGCTATAATATATTTTTCGAAGGATCACAGACATACTAGAAGTGGTAGCACAACAACGAAACAGTGTATTTTGGGCAATGGTCGTGGGTCTCAAAAATTTAATTTTTGAACGGAGACAAACGAAGACTTGAGATTACTAGGGAATGACTTAGGTGTATTTGTGAAGCTACTGATGGTGGTCGTTGGCCGTGGATGGTGGCGTGGGCTGCGGTTGGAGGCCAAAATACCCAAATCGAAAAATGAGTGAGTGGCTTCAAGTGTGGTGGATCGGGGCTGAAGATGGGTGTGTTAGGTAGCTGGGAGGCCATTAGTGTTGTGGTGAAAAGGTGGTGGCCAATGGTGGCGCTAGAACGAAAGAGGGCAGCGGCTTGAGGCCGTGAGTGGGGACTAACGGCCGCAAGGGAGGAGCTGAAAACGGAGGGTTGAGGTTGCCAGCAGGAGGGGAAGAGAATGGGAGGGCCGGTGATAGACATGGACGGCGCACAGCGGCGCTAGGGCGGATGAAACAAATGGACGGGAGAGAGGGGAGGAGGGTGTTGCGCGCAGGAGGAAAGAAGCAGAGGAAAAATGAGGAGAAAAAGAAAGAGAAGAAGGAAAAGAAAAAGAGGGAAAAAGAAAAAGTGAGGGAAAGAAATGATGTCCAATTCTCACAATTTGGATTACAAAAATGATCCAACAAAAAGAATTTCCAAACACTAAGTTGAATAACAAAATTTAAACACAGTGACTAGTTAAAATAAAATAATAATAAAAATTTAACAATACAATAATTTTAAAGTCCAACATTGAACTAATTTAAAATAAAGAGCAATTTAAATGTAAAACAATAATTAATACCAAGAAAGCACATCAAAGTAAATTTCACAATTTAAAAATTATAAAATAAATCCAACTAGAAATCCGATAAATTTAAAACAAGAGAACCAATATTTAAATTAATTAAATAAAATCCTTCAATTAAAAAAAAAACTAAAATACGGGATATCACAAGTTTAATTATCATAATTTATAATGAGTTTTTTGATTAATAACATAACGATTATATCATTCATTTTAATTAAATTATTACTTTTTGCTTATATTTCGAATGCAAACCATTCGATAAAATCTAAACACATCTTATTCCCGTTTGGATTGGAGGAGAGATGGAGAAAAATGAAGAACTTGTAAATGCCTTGATCAATTTTGCGCAAGAAAGGAGAGAAAAATCAGGATAAAAAAAATAGTAAGCTTGTTCATAGAGAGAGAGAAAATAAGCTTAAAAAGTAGATGCTTAAATTACTATTCATCTTCATGTATATTTAGCTACTGTAGTTAACTATTTTTAATACTTAAAAATTAAAAGAAAATCATCTTCACATCACTGACATTTGCATAAGTATTTTAATTTTTTTTCCTAGTGAATAAAAGAAAGCATAGGTTGAGATTCTCCACCATTTGATCAAATTCTTGTATAGTAGACATAAATCTAGCAGAGTAATGGCTTCCTTAGACTGATTGCTCTGTACTTATTTTCAAGTAACTGCATGTACATAAAAAGGTAATATTTCATATATACTTGAAACCACCCTCACGGTTCCCTAATTTGTAGTAAGCATGTAGAGACAATGATATATACAAACGTCACAATTTAAAAAAAAAAAAAAAATCTTCTCCCATTATGTCACAAGAGTGGAAACAATGATTTTGCTTGCCTCCATTGCTTTGAATATGATTTCAAAACCCATTAGATGCTAATGGTATTAACTCCAATCATCGACTGCAACATGGCAAAATAATTACCATAAAAAAGTCTCATTTTAGGAAAGTCTCATTTTAGGAGAGTCTCAATTTATTGTAAATATTACCATATGGAAAGCCATAAACATGAAATCAATAGCTATAAACTAACCTTATTCTCTCACAAGATTAGCGTCTACTAATATCTTTGAGAAACTTCAATTTGATCTTGTTGAGTGTAGCTAAGACATTTTCTATACCAATCCTCTGTTCAGGCGAGTCGGCACAACAACGCAAAGCCAATCCCATGGTGGATAGCAAACACTCGTCCATTGCAGCATAATCATTTTTGTTACTTAACAAACTGGCATCAACAACTTCAAGTACAGAACGAGCTAATGAATCTTGTACCAAACTCTTCAAGCTCATTTTTCCGGTAAACATATCCTCTGTGGGCTTCTTTCTTATGAAAGTTTCCATCAATAAAATGCCATAACTATACACATCTCCCCTTGTAGAAACAAGTCCTTCAGATCCATACTCTATAAATATGTTACAACTTATCATGAGAAAATATAATTATATGGTACTAAAGTGAGAAAGGTCAATACATTTCCAAAAGAGAACAATATCATGTGTTTATATGAGAGTACTAGAATGGTAAACATGGAACTTAACCTCACCTGGTGCCATATATCCAATTGTAGCGAGAGTCATTGTTTGTGTTAGAGAAACTCCATCACCAAGGAGTTTGGAGATGCCAAAATCAGCGACATGTCCAACCATATCTTCATCTAATAAGACATTGGTAGGTTTCAGATCACAATGAACAATAGGCGTTGTGTAACCAAGATGAAGGTATTCTACTGCTGTTGCCACATCAATCATTATGTTTAGCCTTTGTAACATATTCAAGCGATGGTTTTCGGAGTACAACCACATATCTAGGTTCCCATTAGGCATGTATTCTAATACCAAGGCTTTCAAGTCCATGTTACAACAAGCGGTAATGATTTTGACAAGATTCCGGTGACGAATATTGTGTAACACCTCACATTCTCTATGAAAGCTTTTGAATGGCCCCTCCACTTGCAAATTGAAAACTTTTATAGCAACAATTGTACCTTCTAAGAGTGTTCCTTTGTAAACAAACCCAAAACTCCCTTCTCCAAGTAACTTGTTTGCACTGAACCCTTCTGTTACTCGAATAAGTTCTTGATGTGAAATTCTCCTCCATGTTGCTAAAGGTATTGAATTTGTGTCATGTGACAATTTAGCATTCCTTTTATGGCGTCTTATTGAGAAAAATACAAGACACACTCCAAGTACCATTAACCCCACTGCAATTGACACATATTTCAGTATTCGCATTCCTATGGCGTTTTTTCCTTTGCATGGGGGGACTTGCATTCGAGCCTCACCACAAAGTCCATTGTTTGAGATGAATGATGTAGCTAGGAAGTGTACAAACTGTCCTCTTGAAGGAATTTCTCCTCGTAGTTTATTGAATGACAAATTTATATATTTCAAGTATGAGAGTTCTTCTAAGGACTTGGGAATCTCTCCATATAAGTTATTGTAGGAAAGATCTAGAACCTCTAAGCTTAGCAATTCACCAATAGATGTAGGAATTGAGCCATCTAGTCGATTGACTGCCAAAGATAGATTCTCAATACTTTTTAGCCCACCAATTGCAACTGGGATACGACCTGTTATTTGGTTTTTTGACAAATCTAATGCTCTCAAGACATTCATATTCCCAATATCTAAAGCTAGAGGGCCATTAAGATAATTTGATGATAAATCAACCAACAAGAGATCTTTAAGCCTCCACAAGTTCAAAGGAATTGAAGAAGTTAATTGGTTGAAACCCAAGTCAAGAGTTCTTAATGAAGTCATGTTATCTATGCATGCAGGAATGTGTCCATAAAGCTCATTACCACTTAAACTTAGTGTATTCAACCTTCCTAAATGGCAGAGCGTATATGGGATTGAACCTTTTATTCTGTTACCATAAAGAAACAAACCTTGGAGCTTGTCCAATCATCCAATTGTAGTTGGAATAGGTCCTCCCAGTTCATTGTGGTTTAGGGTCAAATCAATCAAGCTACTTAAATTGCCAATCTCTTCTGGAATGTTGCCCTTAATATTGCAGTCATGTAATCCAAGTCTTTGAAGAGAGGTTGAGAGGTTCCCAATTGAATTGGGAAGGACGTCATTCAAGTGACTTTTGGCCAAAGAAAAAAGTCTGAGAAATTTGCAACTCGACAAAGAAGAGAAAATGCTCCCAAGTTCTCGAGACTGAATTGTCAACTTATTATCTCCGAGGATCAGCGCCTCGAGGAACCTTAAATTACCAATTGCTTTTGGAATTGAGCTTGAGAATGAGTTATCACCCAAATCTAATATGATGAGCTGTGAAGCATTGAGAATAGAGTTGGGAATCGTTCCACTCAGTTCATTCCCATGAAGAGCAAGGACCTGGAGATTATGAAGAAAAAGACCCATATTTGATGGAAGGTCACCTGAGAGATTATTGAATGCCATCTTAATATTTCGTAAAGTTGAGATATTGAAGATCTCATACAGAATTGGTCCAGAAAAATAGTTCGAGTAAATTGCGAATTGCTCTAGTTTTTGCAGTCTTCCAATTTGACTCGGTATTGCACCTGCACAAGCATCATGTGAATAATAATTTGTATATATGTTTATTAAAAAAGGTTCATATAGTGAATCATACAAGTTAGCTGCAAATCATTCCTATACAAAAAAAAATGTCAAACAAATATAGCGTTGACCGTAAACAGCCCAAGACATATAAGAACATAGATTTAAAATATTAAGGTCGAAGCGGCACTTTAATTTATTTAACAGTTGAGTTGGCTATGTTTAAGGAATGGGGTTAATTAACTATGAATTAGGAATGAACAGAACCGACGAATCCGGCTGCCAGATTCCAAAATCGGCAGAAACTAGTGGAGAATCATGTTCAAACTCATTAATCAGCCGATTATATATATATGTTTATTTTATTTTTATAGACCTAAAATTCAGATTTAATTTTCGGATCATGGTGAAACAAAGTCATTCCTGTAATAACCGGGCTTTAGGCCCAGCCCCTTTGTTTTGGTCGGATGCACGAAACCCAGCCCACAAACTTGTTGAGTGACGAATGGCGTCGTTTTGGGGAGGGATTAATTTCCCTTTCTGCTTTGCACTGTTTTTCTTCTTTCGCTAGCTTCCTCTACAGTTTTCTACGATTATTTTTCCCTTCCCGTGCAATTGCTTCCCACATCTCCATGATTTTATTTTCAGTTCCACGCAGACTTGTGGTTCATCCTTGGCAGGCATATCTGGCTCCATGGGTTTCGATTTTCTGGTTCTTCGAAGGTGAGCCATCGTCCTCTCTCTCGTCCTCTGTTTTCTTCTTCCTATCTTCACAGCAATTTGTTAGTTATTCTCCTCCCTTCCGTTATTTCTTTGTGCTTAGATGACTTTGTAAATTTTCTTCCTTTGGGTTTCGGTTGTGCAGTTTTTTTTTTTCGTGGGTCTTGATAACCTTGGAGCCTTGTTTCAGTTCTTCCTCTGGGTCTTCACTTTCGTTCGGTAACTTCTGCCCCTTTCATTGATTTTTGTCTCTCTTAATTCTTACTTGTTGTTACGCAGACCATAAATTGTTTTATCTCTTTCCTCAGTTGGTCTATCGCACACACACACACGCTGCTTTGTATGGCCGTGCATTACACTTAGTCAAATTTCCCCTTTGCGCAGACCATTAGTTTCTTTCAGTAGAAGATGTTGTGACTTTTATTTTGAGTTGATGTATTTTAATTGTTGGAGTAGTGGAGTGTGTTGGAATTATGGATGTTGAGGAGTATAATTTTGGGTGTTTTGTGAGTCGGTTTTTGAAGTATTATTTGAGACTTTTTGGTGTAAAATGATGGGTGTTTTGGAACTAGTTGTATTGAACTTTTGTGCAAGTTTTGAATTGTTGAATGATTAGAGTATTGATGCGTGCACTGAAATTGTTTTATTCGAAGGTCGGAAGTGAAGTTTGGGCTGGATTATGTTTTAATTATTGGAGTTGCTGTGGTTGGTTTTGGAAATAATTATAGTTGGTTTGGTGTTAATAGAAGGTGGTGGCTGTTTTGGGTTTTAAATGCGAATGGTTTGAAGAGAGAGTTGTTCGAGTTTAATTGTTAGGATAGTTATCGAGCTGTGAAGGGACTGTTTTGATTTATTACTCAATAAATAGCAGTCTACTAGATTGGTTATTAAATGGTGGATATATGTTCTTTTGTTTAGGTGGTGTTACTATTAGAGTTCCGGCTCAAAGTGTTGATAATACAAAGAAGTCAGGTAAGCGGGGTTCATATACTAGTTTTGCATAAAACAAATAAAATGAGGTTGACTTTGAAAATAAATGTGTTTATTTTTTTTGAAAAGAGATGATCTGAAAACAACCTCAGATGTTTATTCTGCATATGCATAAATTCTATATAAGAGAAAGTGTTTTTCTGTCACGACTGGTGTAGACATGAGCTAGTTTTGTGCACTTTATTTCTGAACTATATAAAAGAGCGAATATGAAAATCTAGAAGTTTTGTTATGAACAAATGAGAATATTTTGTTTATGTTTATCTCGAACATGTGAAATGATATAAAGCTTTTCAGTATTTTGTTTTGAAATGATGTGTCATCTGAAAACCTTAGCATGAAGTTCTGATTCTGTATATGATTGTAATCGGATTTTCGATGAAATCTGTTCTATTTCTGTTAAGGCCCAGCCACGGGTATAATGGTGGTTTATAACCCTACCACGGGGGTGAAACATGGTATACGGCCCAGCCACGGGTATAATGGTGGTTTATAATCCTACCACGGGGGTGAAACATGGTATACGACCCAGCCACGGGTATAATGGTGGTTTATAACCCTACCACGGAGGTGAAACATGGAATATGGTCCAGCCACGGGTATAATGGTGATTTATAACCCTACCATGGGGGTGAAACATGGAATATGGCCCAGCCACGGGTATAATGGTGGTTTATAACCATACCACGGGGGTTAAACATGATATTGTCCCGATGTGATACTAAATGATGATATGATTATATTGTTTCAGTTTAGAAATGCCAACGGATTTTCTTTTTGGAATAAGTTTATTTTTCTGGAAATTTCGCTCTGATGCTTTTGTACAAAGTTTTGTTTCTGCATTCTGAAAGTAAATGTTTTGTTCTGCTTATCAAATGTTATAAATGCTCATGTTTACATGCTACTATATGCTCTCTGCTTGCTGAGTTGTTGATAACTCACCCCGTTAATCTTCATAATATTTCAGATGACATCGATGGTTCAGCTGAGAATCAGTATTAGAGTCTATGGAGAAGATTAGCAGTGAATTGTTGTTGGGTATCTCATGATATTAGTGTTGATGTTGGAGGTTAATTATTTTTCTTAAGTTTGATTCAATGGATTTAGACGGTTTATGGAGACTTATGTTAATGTTATATTATTTCTAGTTGTTATTTGAGACAAGAAAAAGAGTTGATTTCATTTGGGTTGTTGGATTGAATATTGGATAAATGAGTCTATGTGGTTTATTTAATTGAAGTATTTACGTTTGATTTGAGATTTGAAAAAATATATATTCTTGAATTTGGAAGTACTCTAGCCTTGTTAGAGTTGATTATCAGGTTATATGAATTAACTCTCCAGACCCACGGGGACGGGACATTACAATTCCACTGTCAAGTACTACTAGTTATTGATTTCATGTGCAATTAATGGATAAAAGTATTTTCCTCGGTTTTTCTTTTTTAAAAAAAGTCCTATTTCTTAATGAAAAATAAGAAAGAATGATGTTCAGAAAGAAGCATTAATATACATTTTATTTTCCTAGACTACAGTAAAATCTTTTAGTTTCCATGCACATATCATGTTGTGGAAAAATATTTTTCTGCTTTCAATTGAAAAGGCGTACTTAATATATCAGATACGATATGTCATAAATCATGCATACTAAATCATTGTTGATACCTCCATGTGTATTTCGCTAAAACAAAACTAATTATGAGCATACGTACCTTCAAACTTGTTTTGGCCAAGAAATAAGTACGTAAGCATAGTTAAATTTCCTATTTCTGGGAGTAGTCTTCCTGTGAAATTATTATTCCACATATCAAAATATTGCAGTTGTGTACACTTCAACAACGAGGATGGAATTGTACCTGTGAAACATTTAAGATCCAGAAATTAATTTTGGAGTTTGCAAACCAACGTCTAAACAATATAATATATAGTCAACCGATCATTTAAACCTAAACATATGTACCTTCAAAGTTGTTATGATAAAGGAACAACGCTGTAAGCATGGTTAAGTTCCCTATTTCTGGGAGTACGCCAGAGAAATGGTTATGGGCGACGGAAAGAAATTGTAAGTTGGGAAGATGATCAAACATATACGTCGATAGTCCACCAGATAACTCGTTATTACCGAGGTTAATGTATTGTAGTGAAGACGCATTGAAGAAAATGGAGGCCGGCATTGGACCTGAAAGCTTATTTGAGTAGAGGACAATTTGTTGCAAAGTAGGCATCTTGAATATAGAGGACGGTATGGAGCCTGAAAGCTGGTTATATGCAAGATCAATCTGCTGCAATGACGATATGTTAGATAGAGATTGTGGAATACTACCTTCGAAATTGTTACCATTGAGAAACAATATTTGAAGTTTGTTTAGCAAACCCATCCATGGTGGGATTTCTCCGCTGAATTCATTATAACTCAAGTCTAGGAATTGCAACCGAAAAAGACGGGACAACTCATTTGGCAATGAACCATGAAAACTGTTGTTGCCTATGCTTAGACTAACCAAGAACGAAAGATTTCCAATCTGCGGAGGAATGGTACCTCCAAGGTCCATGTAGGAAAGGTTTAAAGCTTTGACTCGGAGATGTTTAGAACCACAGGTAGCACTGACCCAAGTGCAAATAGGAGTGTTGTGTTGAGGAATAATCCCACATTGACTGTGGACAAGGTCTTGGACATGTTTATAAGCAATGAGCAATCCTCTCTTATACAACCGGTTTTATGAGATGAGTTAGGCCCATGAATTTCATCATGGTATCAGAGCCTGCCACAGGACGAATGTGGGCCTACACTACTTACCCCGTGACAAGGACCAGAAAAAATACTGGCCTGCACGTGAGGGAGGGTGTTGAGGAATAATCCCACATTGACTGTGGACAAGGTCTTGGACATGTTTATAAGCAATGAGCAATCCTCTCTTATACAACCGGTTTTGTGAGATGAGTTAGGCCCATGAATTTCATCATGTTGGAGGACCAGTTGCTTATCAAAACATGGTGAGGGTCCTTGGAAGAAACGTGAGCTTTCAATGCAAGAAGAGCAGATTTATCGGTACTAATGTCGAGCATTGTAGCATTGGAAAAGTTTGACACGCAAGACTGTACCAAAAACAATGTAATCAAGTGGAGGATGAGAAAACAAGCTGCTCGGACATTGGCCATGAGTTTGTAAGTGGGTTGAGGTACTGGATTTGTGTTGCACTTGTACTCAAACGAAGAACAAGTGAGGCTGATATTTAAAGAGGTACGACGTTGTTGCCCGGTCTGGAAATTCATTTTTTGAAAACAGGAGAGAAAAGAGAGTTGGGGTGGTTTGTAACTTTGTGTGTTGAATTCCTCAATGACTTGGAGTGGTGTAGGGATGATGAGTAGAAAAATTCAATTAGTTTAATAAGAATAAAAAAAAAATGGTATATAGTGTGAGATGATGAGTAATAAAATTCAAAACAAGAGTTTTTGTACAAGCTGATGATCTTAAGGTTCTTAATTGTCATATTCTTTCCTCTTTCACACGTCTAGTGCTAAACTCTCAAGGAATTTTTTTCCATACTCCGTTTACTCTGACAACGCAAGAGATGATGATAGCATGGAAAGATTATTTGTTTATTCTCTTGCTTCGCGTATACGCAGGGTCTCAAAGAATGGATTATTATAAAATATTATATGTATTATTCCACTCTGTACGTTTCAACTCCTAGTTTGCTATAAAATAATTGATTTCTTTTTTCTCCTAAACATGATTATCGTTTCTATTGTGCTCCATCAGTACCCCACGCCACTCACATAGAGTGAAAAATGGACCATTGCTTAATTTGCCCGCCACCAACTAAAAAATCCCCCAATTAATTAATATTTTAATAAAATGACGAGGAAAGTCAAATTAATGTCTTTTTTAAAATTCCTGTTTTTTTTTTTTTCTTACATGTAAATTTTCTTTCCTGAGATGATATTTTTGTTATTTTAAGGGGTGTGATCACCAAACGGTGTACCTCTTAGAATGACACTCTCTAACATGGTAATGGTTCCCATAAGGGGTGATGTTAAAGGAAGTGTCAAGAGACATAACCTTTTGATTAAGTCAAAAGGTTGTGTCACTTCTTAAGGTTATGACCTTTGGATTACCATTGGTTTACTAATGGTTATGCCCTTTCACAATAGGATGTGTCACTCCTTAAGGTTGTGACCTTTGGGTTACCATTGGTTAACCAATGGATGTTCCCTTTACCAACTGGTGCATGATGGCCTATAAATAGGGGTCATTGGTGCACAAATGAATACACTCAATTCTCTTTATTCATCACCAACTTGTGGGACAAATACCCTCACGGGAGTGTCACCATATTGTTGTAATTTTCGTTTCCATTTGTTATTTATTTCTCTACAGTGGTATGAAGAGCTTGGTCATGTCAGAGGGAATTTTATTGCGCATTACAAAGACGATAAATAGGCAAGTGCTTGGTTTGGCAACCACACTTGCATATTTTAATCATCTTCGTTTGCTTGAAAGTCCGAGAGAGAAACTTTTTCAGATCACGGTGAGGGGTCTACAGTACACTGGTAATCTTCAAAATCTTGTGAATTGTTATTATTTTGAAGAAAATTATTGGCATTATTTTACACAAAGAAATAGTGAATTGAATAGTCCATTTTCACACACAATCACTGTTTCTGCCGGTCGCCGGAGCCCCTCACCGCCGCCTGACTTCGTGGACCTCGGGAGCACGTCAGAGTCTTCATCACCGGCCACCATCTGGTCGGACGGAACTGAAGACAATGCACGCCGGGTCACTGCAACGCTCCAGCGCCAGGTTGAAGACAACCCAGGACGAAACGGTACCGTTTCGTCCAACGGTCGTCCAATTCAAATCCGAGAGGGACTAAACGACAGTGTCGTTCAGCCTGTAGATCCAAACGACAACGTCGTTTTGTCCAACTGTAAGGGTAAGGGATTTCAAATTCCACCTGGACTAAACGACATTGTCGTTCAACCCAAGGAGCAAAATGACAACGTCGTTTTCGGCACTGAAGAGCCACAACAGTCACCTCCAAACGGCACCGTTTCACCCCTTCAAGCCGAGCCGATATCCGAGCCGAGCTGCTTACCGAGCCGTTGATCGAGCCGCCAACCGCAGGTTTTCTCCAGAACCCGGCTTGAACCGGCTGAACCGGTTTACCTGGTTTCCTGAACCGGTTCAGGGCAGATTTGTTCAATCGGGCCGTTCGAGATCATTTCAGGCCCAATTTGGTCCGTTCAAAAGCCGTTGTGCTCCAAATTTCAAGCCAAAATATTACAAAGCCCCTGTTGGTCAAAATTATCGCCAGAAATTCTTTGAAAAAGGTGAAACATCAAGGAAAGATCGTGGATATCCTCGATCAGGGCGTTATTCTCCTTATATAAAATATAATAGGGGAATTTCTAGGCTGCCACCTTGGATTAAATCCAAGGATTATTATTACTATTAAGTTTGTAATAGTTTTAATTTTTCACAGTTGAACTATTGTATTTAAATAGTAAACATTTATTATTTTTACATTCTTCTTGTTGATTAACTTTTATGGTTTATTATTCATGGCAATAAAGAAAAGTATTAATCCCTCAGGGATAGAAAAATTAAATGAAAGAAATTTCCGGGCCTGGAAACGGCATATAACTTTTCTTCTAACCCATGAAAAGACCTTATATACATTAACAACACCAAAGCCATGTGAAGAAATTGTAGAAAATAAAAGTGAAAGTGGGAGCAGCATTTTAAATAAAGATAAATGGATAGAACACAATGCATGGGCAAAAGCTTTAATTTTGCATTGCATGAGTGATCATATTATTCCTTTATTTGAAGACTATGAAACTGCTAAAAAAATTATGGATGCAGTTGAAGCAAAGTATGGTTTAAGGTCGGATACTTATATACAATTATAATTGGATAAGTATAACCGAAATTGTATGAAAGAGAATGATGATATCGGCGATCATGTACTTCAAATGAAATTAATGGCAAAAGAATTACATGATGCCGGTCATCCTCTTACTGACAAAATGCAAGTCACAACCATATTAAATAGTCTTCTTTCATCTTGGGATCACATTATTAATTCTTTAACACACAGTGGAAATGAAGTAACAATGATATCGCTTCCAGTACTTTTAGTACTTGAAGGAGAAAGGATGAAAAGAAGGAATAAAGATGGTGAATCGTCCAATTTATTGATGGCTCAGGACAAGCGTTCTACACAGAATAAGATGACGCCAAAACAGTTTAAGAAAAAGAAATGGTTAAAAAGGAAACAAAATAAACCATTTTCTGGAAACTGTTTTAAGTGTGGAAAGAAGGGTCATTACAAATCACAATGTCCTAACAAAAGAAAAGCACAAGAAAGCAAGGAAATTGTGATGACAATCTCAGAAGTGATGCTAGTAGAACCAATGACAGATTTATGGTGGGTTGACTCTGGAGCAACAAGACATATATGCAGAAACAAATATATGTTTGTCAAACTTGAAGATAAACAAACTGGAGGGCACAAAGTGTATATGGGCAACAATACATATTGCGATGTCTTGGGGCAAGGTACATGTAAATTCAAAGTGAATGGTTCTGTTATTTTACTTAATGATGTTCTATATGTACCTAGTATTCGTAGGAATTTAGTATCAGTGCCTGTACTAGATCAGAAAGGCTACACAGTTGAGTTTAAGTCTAGAACCGTTGTAATAAGTAAGGGTAATATGCCAGTGAAAGGCATGAGAGATCACAATATGTATGTACTGAATGTTGATATTAATAAAGTACCTATTTCTGAGTATTTGAATGTGTCTACAGATTGTGCATATTTATGGCATTTAAGATTAGGCCATATAAATAAAAATAAAATGATCAGAATGTATAAAAGTGGATTAATACCACAAATAAACTCAGATAATATTGATATATGAGAACCATGTATCAAAGGAAAAATGAGAAGTAAGTCTTTTTCAAAAGGTTGGAAATCCGCAGATTTACTAGAAATTATACATTCTGATGTTTGTGGACCTTTTAAAACAAAAACTCATAGAGGAATGGAGTACTTTATTACTTTCACTGATGACTATTCAAGATATGGGTATATCTACTTACTCAAGCATAAATCTGAAGCAATTGAGAAATTCAAAGAATTTAAATTAGAAGTAGAAACCCAGTTGGGTAGACTCATTAAAAATTTGAATAGTGATAGAGGAGGAGAATTTAAAACTTTAGATAATTTCTGCAAATTGAATGGTATAAGACACATTTATACTATGTCATATAAACATCAACAAAATGGCATTGCAGAAAGGAGAAATAGAACTCTATTGGATATGGTGCGATCGATGATGGCATATGCTGAACTACCAATACATTTTTGGGGTGAAGCATTATCGACTGCTATATATATATTGAATAGAGTTGAAACTAAAGCGAAACCTCTTACACCTTACGAGTTATGGACGGGACACAAACCGGACTTAAGTAAGCTCAAAGTGTGGAGTTGTAAGGCACAAGTGTTTATTCTAAGGCCAGTAAGGGATAATTAAAAAGTAAAACCTGGGAATGCAGGTTTATTGGGTATGTAGAAAATGGAAGTGGCTACAGATTTTATCATTCTGAAAAAGGATTGATAGAAGGTAGGGATGCCGTTTTCTTGAAAAATACGAACCTTATTACTCCTGTAGATCAAATAGATTTATTAAATAATTTAGAGAATCAACAGATCTCCACAGAATCTGACAATGAAAATTCTGATATTATTCAAATCCAGAATAATAAAAGAAAGTCAGATAGAAATCAATCTTTAGGTATTGATGTTGGAGACAGTGGGAGTAAAAGATCCAGAAGACCATCAATATTATTTCAAGATCATTATGCACTAAATACCAGTTTGGAAAATTTAGATAATGATCCTGAAAATTTTTCTGAGGCAGTCAATAGTATTGATTCAGATAAATGGTTTGAGGCCATGAAAGATGAAATAGAATCAATAAACAAAAATAACGTTTGGGAGTTAACAGATCTTCCAAAAGATAGAAAGCTATTGGCTGTAAATGGGTACTCAGAAGAAAATTTAAAGTTGATGGTAGTTTGGAAAGGTACAAAGCAAGGTTAGTGGCCAAGGGATATAACCAACAACCAGGTGTAGACTTTGTGGATACATATTCGCCTGTGGCGAAATTCACATCTGTAAGGATCATCATGTCCATTGTTGCCAGGATGAATTTGGAATTACATCAGTTAGATATATAAACAGATTTTCTCAATGGTGAATTAAAAGAGGATATCTTTATGATTCAACCAGAAGGATTACAAATTAAAGGATATGAAGAGAAAGTCTACAGGTTGAGGAAGTCACTGTATGGACTTAAGCAATCTTCAAGACAGTGGTACTTGAAATTTCACCAAGCCATTTTAGAAATGGGATATGAAATGAGTCCACTAGATCATTGTGTATACATATGGAAAAATGATGATAAATTAACATTATTATCATTATATGTTAATGATATATTACTGGCAGGTAATCGTCTAGATATGATGCATGAAACAAAAGAATTCTTGAAATCTAAATTTGAAATGAAAGACATGGGTGAAACTGCCTATGTTCTTGGTATAAGAATTTCTAGAGATAGAAATTCAAATCTATTGTATTTAGATCAAGAGAAATATCTAAAAAAAGTGTTTAAAAGATTTGGTATGGAAAATTGTAAATCTTTAAGTACGCCTGTTTGCAAAGCTCATACTTTAAATAAAAGTATGTGCCCAAAAGATGAGAATGAAATAAGTGAAATGCTTAAAGTTCCCTATGCTAAAGCTGTGGGAAGCCTCATGTATGCAATGACAAGTACCAGACCAGATATTTGTCATGCAGTAGGATTGGTAAGCATATTTCAATCCAATCCAGGTAAAGAACATTGGCAAGCAGTGAAACGTATATTAAGATATTTACAAGGTACCAAAAATTTGAAATTGTGCTTTGGAAACAATGATCTAGAATTAATCGGCTATAGGGATGCTGATTTTTGAAGTGATGTAGATGATAGAAAATCTATAACTGGATATATATTTCTATTTAGTGGAACAACAGTTTCTTGGTTAAGTAAAAAATAGGACTGTGTTGCTAAGTCTACTATGGAAACAGAGTATATTGCTTGTAGTATTGCAGTGAGTAATGTAGTGTGGATAAAACGCTTTGTTGAAAGCTTAAATTTGGGTACATCCACAGAACCAATCAATGTGTTTTGTGATAATCAGTCTGCCATTTCTTTGATAAAAAGTGGAACACAGAGTTCCAAGCGAAAACACATTGATGTGCATTATCACTATATTTTAGATATAGTGGAAAGAGTTGAGGTCAAGGTTAATTTCGTTTCCTCGACCGAGATGGTAGCAGATCCAATGACCAAAGGTTTATCTCTGGAGAAATTTAGAGAACATGTGACTAGAATGGGATTGAGAGAAACATAGGTGAAGCAATCTCATGGTCAACATGTATAACTCAGCAAATTCTGGGGACGCCTAGAAAATTGGAGTTATGGAGATACCCAAATGAAAATTTTGGTCATTTGTAAATTCACTGATAAGGTGATCAAGAAAAATTTCAGGAATGGCCTTAAGGTGAGTACTTGATAAAATTTCAGTGCAGGTTGATTAACCAAGTAAAAGGTTAATCATGGTAAAGTCGCTGATAAGGTGATTAAGGAAAGACTGAGGTGAGTAAGTACTTAATGAAAATTCAGTGCCATTCACTAAAGTTTTAGTGAAATGTAATTTGATTACCCAAGTAAATGGTTAATCATTTGCAAAGTCGTTGATAAGGTGTTTAGGGAAAAACCTTAGGAATAGCCTCTAGAGGAAGTACTTAACGAAAATTCAGCGCAGGTCAATACATATGTTATGTATTCGGCTGAAGTCGTCAATTGTGACAGAGGTATGGATTGTTGATCCAGTCACAAAGAATTGATGCCGTTCACTACAAATTTTTTAGTGAAATGAAGTCACCCCTAATATGTGATCAGTGGGAGCACATATGGTAAAGGGTGCGGTCAGATAAGGTAATGACAAAAAACGTGTGCACGTAGACGCTTGTCATGCTCTGACGCTGATCTGCAAGAGTAGCAGATGAGAGTTGAGTAGTGGAAAACTTATATTGGTACCAAGGTAAAATACTCAACTGGATCATCACCGTTTTGTGTGATCAAGTGGGAGATGTTATTCTAAGGGATGTGATAACCAAATGGTGTATCCCTTGGAATGACACCCTCTAACATGGTGATGGTTCCCACGAGGGGTGATGTTAAAGGAAGTGTCAAGAGACACAACCTTTTGATGTGTCACTCCTTAAGGTTATGACCTTTGGGTTACCATTGGTTTACCAATGGTTATGCCCTTTCACAATAGGATGTGTCACTCCTTAAGGTTGTGACCTTTGGGTTACCATTGGTTAACTAATGGATGTTCCCTTTACCAACCGGTGCACGATGGCCTATAAATAGGGGTCATTGGTGCACAAATGAATGCACTAAATTCCCTTTGTTCATCACCAACTTGTGGGACAAATACCCTCACGGGAGTGTCACCATATTGTTGTAATTTCCGCTTCCATTTGTTATTTATTTCTCTACACATTTTACATATGATTTTCACTTGATAATTTTTAAGATGGACTTTCATATTGTAAAATGTAGGCCCTAGCAGAATACAAAGGGGCAAAAATATAGCACAACAAGGGATGAAACCCTAGCAGAGCAAAAGTCTAGACATATAAGCTTTTGGAGGAAAAAAATAAAAGATTTAAAATGAATGGTTATTTTCATCTATGTACAGTGATCGGTATTTATAGTAGTGCATGAGGAAATAAAAATATATGTGACTAACATGTGATACAAAGATGAATAAAAGAATTAAAAATTAACTTTAATTCTTGATACGCCCTTCAAGATGGAGAGTATATAGAATGGACTCTCATCTTGAAAACTAAGTGATGAAATTGTTGAAAACCAAGAGGTGTGGTTAACACATCAGCAAGTTGATGACTAGAAGCTAAGTGAAAAATCTTGATAACTCCAGCTTGAATTTTTTCACAAATAAATTGACAATCTAGCTCAATGTACTTTGTTCTTTTATGGAAAACTGGATTGACATCAATGTGTAAGGCAGCCTAACTATCATAAAAAAGTTGAGCACTATGAATATGAGAAATACCAAAATCAGATAAGAGAGTTAGAAACCAAATGATATCACAAGTGGTAAAAGCCATAGATCTATACTCAGCCTCTGCAAAAGATCTAGAAACAGTGGTTTGTTTCTTTGTCTTTCAAGAAACCAAAGAATCCTTAAGAAAAACACAATAACCACTTGTAGATCTTCTACTGTCAGGACAAGAGGCCCAATCAGAATCAACAAAAGCTTTGAGAGATAATGTATTGCCAACTGTGAAGAAAAGACCATGACTAGAGTGCCTTTGATATATTGTAAAATTCTGTAGGCTGCAGTAAATGGGGCTGTTTGGGCTAAGCCATGTATTGGCTAAGCCTATTGACAGAATAACATAAGTCTGGCCGAGTTAATGTTAGATAAAGAAGTCGACCTACAAGTCTTCTATAAACTGTAGGGTCAAGCAACAAGTCTCCCACATCCTTACTCAACTTAATATTTTGTTCCATAGGAAAGGCAATAGGTTTAGAAGTAAGTAAACTAGCATCTTGAAGAATCTCCAAAGAATATTTTCTTTGACACAAAGAAATACCAGCAGGAGACCGAGCCACTTCCAGACCAATGAAATTTTTGAGCTTAGCAAGTGTCCTTAAGCTTAAACTTCCCATCAAGCAAGGACTTCAAAAGCTCAACAAATTTCATATAATTACTAACAATGAGAATATCATCAACATAGACAAGAAGGGCAATAAAAGATGAACCCTCAGTCTTAGTAAAAAGAGAATAATCAACTTTGGATTGCTGAAAATCCATACTAAGTATAGAAGTTGAAAACTTGGAGAACCACTACCATGAAGACTATTTCAAACCATAGAGTGATTTATTCAACATGAAAACTTGGGACCCCCATTTAACATGAAAGCAAGGAGGTAAAACCATGTACACTTCTTTAGATAAGTCCCCATGCAAAAAAGTATTATTTACATCAAGTTGTGTAAGATGCCAGCCTTTCACAACAACAATGGCAAAAAAAGTTTGAATAGTAGCCATTTTAGCAACAGGTGAAAAATTTTCAGAATAATCCAATCCTTCAGTTTGGGTATAACCCTTGGCAACCAACCTTGCCTTATATCTTTCAATTGAGCGATTTTATAAAAATTCTAAGAATATGTGAAACTTTAGATTTGTGCTTAAGAAGATAAAGTCATGTAGCACGAGTTGAATCATCAACAGTAGTAAAAACATATTTTTAACCACCAATAGTAGGTACAGAATATGGACCTCAAACATCACAATGAACAAGATCAAAATGAGCAGCAGAGAATTGAACATTATTAGGAAAAGATAATTTCCTTTCTTTAGCTAAAGGACAAATCATGCAAGGATTGCATGGAACAGTCAATTTAGGAACAAAATTATTCACAAATAGTATCTTGGAATTAGAAGGATGACCAAGTCTATTATGCCAAAGCTCATAATTAGAGCATTCTGAAGAAATGGAGCAAACATGTGATGATATTGTTTTAGGTAAACAAACAACATATGTACTAGAAAAAAAGTAGGTTTAGAAATAGAAAGGCCTAACTGTTGCAATATATAAAGGTCTCCTTGTAATCTACCCACTCCAATCAGCCTCTAACGAATCATAATAGACAAATGTCAGAGGAAAATAGAAAACAACAAATTAGTGATTGTGTTAATATGCTAATGGAAATCAATTAGAATTTAAAGGTTGGAACACATAGAACATCAAGTAAAACAACATGTTCAGAAATAGAAACAGAGCCAATATGTGTAACAGACACAGATTGACCATTATGAAGCTTCACGAAAGCATTAACAGAATTAGTAATAGAAGTAAAACAATCAATAGAAGGAACCATATGATCAGTGGCTCCAGTATCAATAATCCAAGAATTTGAAGTAAATGTAGCAGACTGAGCAACAGAAAAAACAGAGTGAGTATTATTATGAGGAAAAATAATACTAGAAAAAATATTTGAAACAATTGCATTGACAGCAGAAGGAACTTCATCAACAAATTTAAAAGGATGAAACAGATTTAGAAGCTGATGATAGTGAGCCTCAATCAAGGTAAAATAAGAAACAATCGAGGAATTGCTATCACTAAGGATAACATTATTAGCCATAGATTGTTGCCTCTGTTTCGGTTTGTAGCCTGGGGGAAAGCCATGCAACTTGTAACATTTTTCAATCACATGACTAGTAATTTCACAGTGTTTACATACTGGTCTATCCTTCTTAGAAAATGATTTAGTAGATCTGGTTCACTCATTTTGAGAAATAAAAATGTGTGAATCAACAGGGGGCAGAGAAACATAAGGGATTTCACGTTGTTGTTTGTCTAGTAAAACAAGAGGAAAAACTTTATTAAGAGGAGGCAGAGGCTCCATAAGTAGAATCTGTACACGAGTAGTTGCAAAGGATTCATTCAATCCCATAAAAAATTATAAAATATGTTCTTGTTGAACATAGGAGTTCAATGTTTGTACAGCTCCACATGAACAAGTAGGAACAGGCTTGTAATTAGTAAGTTCATCCCAAAGGCCCTTAAGATGAGTAAAATAATTACTCACCGAAAGAGAACCCTAAGAAAGAGAGGAAATCAATTTCTACAACTGAAAAATGCAAGGTTAATTTTTCTGAGAATATTGTTCCTTAAGATCCGACTAGATCTCACAAGCCGTTGTAATATACAAGATACTAGAAGAAATTTCTTAAGATCTAAGATATCACCATATTGTTACATTGGAGCCATGGAGAAAGGAGAGAATCTATTGGCTCCAAAGCTTAGGAATAGATCCATCAATGAATCCAAGCTTGTTTTTCTCCGAGAGGGCCACGGACATCAAATGAGACCAAGCCTGTAGTTCTCACCGAGAAGAGGCTGAGTGACCAAACGGACACCATAACTATCACTAGGCTGAAGAAAGTAAGGAGAAGTGGCATCCTCAAAGATAGATTTGTGAGACGGCACCATGGAAGCAATAAAAAAAGGATGTCTAATACCATGTAAAATGTAAACTCTAGTAGATTACAAAGGGGCAAAAATATAGCACATCAATGGATGAAACTCTAGCAGAGCAAAAGTCGAGATAGAGAAGCTTTTGGAGGAAACAAAATAAAAGGTTTAAAATGAATTGCTATTTGAAACAACTTCATCAGCAGATTTAAAAGGATGAAGTAGATTTAGAAGTTGTTGATACTGAGCCTCAGTTAAGGAAAAAGGAGAAACAGTCAAGGAATTGCTACTTTTCTGGATAATGGAATGAATAAAGGGGAGAATGTTGATGGTGTGAGAAATTGAGGATGTGTCTTTAGACTGAGATTGAATTTCCGACCCAAATTGAACTAATAATATTTCTGATTCAATAAGAACAAGTCAAAATATAGAACATTTTGATTGTTGTACCGAATATTTTGGGTTGGAAATCCTTGGAACGTAATATTTCTTTTGATGAATTCCAATCTTGCTCAAACATAAACATATTTCGTATGTACGTACGTTATAAGCAAAGAAAATTGTCACTGTACAACTATTGATCAGATGACAAATTAAGCTATATATTAGACCATGATTCAATTTATATCTGATTATGTTGAGGCGACATTATCCCTTATTTCTTTTAATGTTAATATAAAAGTTGATAAATAATGTCACATTCACTTATATATGAAGAATGTTGTAGCCATTATTCGTATTTAAAAAATCTATCTCAGGTTTTTCTCTCTATCCACAATAATCTAATTGCTACAATAATCTGAAAAGAACAACTCGATCCATCTTAAGGTTCGTCTACTAGAATTCTCAAGGAATTTTTTTCCATACTTCATTTACTCTGACAATATAACACCCCGTATTTTAGTATATTTTTAATGAACGATTATTTTTATTAATTCAAAATTTATTCTCTTGTTTTAAAGTTGTTGGATATTTAGTTGGTTTATTTTTATGATTTTAATTTTGTGAAAACTATTTTGATGTGCTTTCTTAGTATTAATTATTGTTATGCATTTAAATTTCTCTTTATTTTAAATTAGTTTATTGTTGGATTTAATTATTTTATTTTTATTTAATCACTGCATTTGAATTATTTTATTTTACTTGCTGTTTTGAAATATTTTTCGTTGGATCATTTTTGTGACCCAAGATGTGATGATTGGATCTCATTTCTTTCCCCCACTTTTATTTTTCCCCTTTTTCTTTCTTTTTCTTTTCTTTCTCCCCATTTCTCTCTCTCCTCTCCAGCGCGCTGCACCCCCCACTCTCCCCGTGCGTTGCTTCTCCTCCACCCAGCCACCACCGTGCGCCATCGTGTGCCTCACCGCCCCTCCCATTCCCTTCCCCACCGGCCGACGACCACCACCCTTCAATCCCAGCTTCTCCCATGCCACCGTTCGCTCCCACGAACAACTTAAAGCCGCGACATTCCTTACGCCATTTCGCAGCCGTCGCACCACCTCCGGCCACCATTTCTTCATCACTTCATCTTCAACCTCCTAGCAACCCAATGCACCCAACCCCAGCTCTGATCCACCACTGGTGAAGCCCCACCATCAATATTTATGTTTTGGGTATTTTAGCCTTCGACCGCCCTTCACCTACATCCCTAAGCCCTTCCCTATCAATCTCGAGTCTTGGTTTGTTCCCGTTCAAAAGTGGGTTTTTGAGACCCACGACCACAGTGCATTTGACACTGTTTTGTTGCTTTGTTGCCACTTCTTGTAGCTCCGTGATCCTTCGGAAATTATAAAATAGCACTGTAAATATTTTCCCAAATAACTTTCGTGATTTAAATGTATTTTTGCACTAACTCTTTTTACTGTGATCTGGTTGGTTATGCCGGACTTAGTCCGAGGAGTAAGGGGGTCGGATGGATTGGAAGATGAAGTTGTTTGTGTGTTTGGGTTGTGTTGAGTGTTGTTGGATGTTGGTTATTGAGATGTTTCATGTACATGGCATATTTGCACGCATGATCATATTTGTAAAGGAAACTGGGTTTTCGTGTAATTGCATTCACGCTCATGTGTTTATTGAAACTGGATTTTTATGTGAAAGGATTTTTGGGTGCGTGTGTATCATGACCCCAAGCCGAGATGGGGCATTATCTCGGTGGAGCTCCTCTGGTCACTCGGGAGCGGAATATACTGAGTGACGTCCCCTGAATTGTTGTTTTGTGACAATGGGATTGGATGAGATGGTCTCGTGCCAACTCCGTGGCCCTTTGCTGGCGGGGATTAGAGGATGCTTGGCCACAAATGCGCTAGGCGCAGAACTGGGTATCGCTCATTGCGTAGAGGATGCTTGGCCATGAATGGACTGGGCGCGGAACTGGGCATCGCTACGAAGCCAGGACGTGCGGATAGTCCCTAGGGGAGATCATGGTGCATATGGTAATAATGGATTATTGGACTATTTTCTGGAAAAATAGCGTGTGTTGGGTATGAATTTTGTGTGAATTATTTTCTGGGAAAATGTTTTACGGATACGTTTGGGCCAAAATGAGATTTTGGCGTGTGTTGGAAAATGTTCATTTTCGGGGAAAACGATGTTTTGAGAATAATTCATATTTCATCATATGCATGCATTATTGTTGGTTGTATTAATGTATTTTTATTCTCGAGGGTTGTTTGGTTTATACTTATCTGCGGTACTGTTTTATGGTAACGCAGATTTCGATGCAGATGAGGCCGAGGGTGAGCCTGAGGATTCGGCTCCGCCCGAGGAGTGATTTGGGACCACTCGTATCTGTATTTGGGACTTGTATTATATTTATTTTTTATGACTGTATAACTTTTTAGACCACTTTTACTGATGTTTAGATTGTGTTAACAATTCTGGTACTTAGTTTACTTAAATTATCCGCAGCATTGTTTTTGTACACTGTTGCATGTATACACACTTGGCACTATCGTTGGGATGCGTGACCGTGTTGTAACCATCCGGGTGTCTCGATTCCAGTGTTCTTGTACATGGGGGTAGGGGGCGCCACAGACAATGCAAGAGATGATAGTATGGAAACATTATTTATTTATTCTCTTGCTTCGTGTATACGCCACTACAATAGAATTTGGATTTTGTGATGGACGAAACAATCACAAAAATATGCAAACCCTCACTAAAACTTTTTTGTGGCGGTCTCAAACCTTCACCACAACTGTCACCTAAAATGGGTCACAGAATGTTTTTTGTGATGGTGTATTGTTCAACCGTCACAAAAGGCTTCACAGAATTTGTGAACACCTGAGTGTACACTAATTCGCAAATGAGTCTAAGGTTATTCATGCAATGTCACACAAAATCTAACAAATAACATATACATATATATGACACACAAGCTATGTCAAGAGTTATTTACTAAGTATGTTATTTCTTACTTAGTACTTTTTTTATCTTATTTGTTTTATTTACTAAATATGTTATCATGAATTACTTTTTGTATAACATCTTATTAATTAATTTATATTAGTATATATAAATTAAAAGTTAAAGCTATTATTTATTTATTAGTTATTTTTTTTATTAGTTATTTACTAAGTATGTTATTTCTTACTTAGTTCTCTTTTATCTTATTTATTTATCAAGTATGTTTTCATGAATTTTTTATAATATCTTATTAATTAATTTATATTAGTATATATAAATGAAATTCAAGTTAAAGCTATTATTTGTTTATTAGTTATTTACTAAGTATGCTATTTCTTACTTAGTACTATTTTATCTTATTTGTTTTATTTACTAAGTATATTACTAATTCTATCTCCTATATTCACAATATTATAAAATTCAAGATATTTTTTCAATTATATATTTTTTAAAATTCACAACATATTCACAATTAAACACCAATACATTCACAATATATTAAATTCACAACGTATTCACAACATATTCACAATCAATTATCTAACAACATATTCACAATATCCAAACATATTCAAAAAATTTCACAACATAGTCACATATTCACAACATGCATATTCAAACAATAAATTATTTAACATGCATATGCACAACCAATTATCTAACAATATATTCAAAATCAATTGTCTAACATATTCACAATCAATTATCATCCAAACATATTCACAATCCAAATTATCTAACAACATATTCACAATCAATTATCTAACAACATATTCACAATATCCAAACATATTCACAATCAATTATCATCCAAACATATTGGATTATGGGGTTTAGCGATCTCCCTTAGGGACTCGCTAGACTTATGGGAGTCTATTGGTGCTTGACAGCCCAACCCGTTGGTGCACCTTGCGTGTACTGCAAAGCCCCTCATGACCGTTTGCAGCATGTATAGATGTGGGGCTCTGCGCTACCAAAGTATATAAAGAAATAAAGTTGCGCCTCTGCTAACAGCAATTGCTTTTAGCCTAGTGGTAAGCACTTGATCCTAACAAGTGGTATCAGAGTGAGGTTGCAGGTTTGAGTCCCCCAAGTGTCACTCGAGGAGAGATTGTTGGATTATGGGATTCAGCGATCTCCCTGAGGGACTTGCTAGACTTATAGGAGTCTATTGGTGCTTGACAGCCCAACTCGCCAGTGCACCTTGCGTGTACTGCGAAGCCCCTCATGACCGTCCGCAGCACGTATAGATGTGGGGCTCTATGCTGCCAAAATATTTAAAGAAATAAAGTTGCGCCTCTGCTAACAACAATTGCTTTTAGCCTAGTCGTAAGTGCTTGATCCTAACAAGTGGTATCAGAGTGACGTTGAGGGTTCGAGTCCCGCAGGTGTCGCTGGGGGGGGAGATTTTTGGATTATGGGGTTCAGCGATCTCCCTTAGGGACTTGCTAGACGTATCGGAGTCTATTGGTGCTTGACAGCCCAACCCGCCGGTGCGTCTTACGTGTACTGCGAAGCCCTTCATGTCCGTCCACAACATGTATAGATGTGGGGCTCTGCACCACCAAAGTACATAAAGAAATAAAATTGCACCTCTACTAACATCAATTGCTTTTATCCTAGTGGTAAGCTCTTGATCCTAACAAGTGGTATTAGAGCCAATAGCTCTTTTATTAGATTAACTATCTTTTGAGTTAAGATCTTATGGTTAGCATTGCAACTACATTTGGTGAAAGTCAATCTAGCAGTCGGCCTCCACTATTTTGCAGAGACAATTACACATTCTGGAAAGCTAGAATGAGAATTTTCCTTCAATCTTAAGGTCGAGAATTTGGAGATGCATTATAAATGGAGCATATATTCCAATAAAAGTTGTTGATGGAGTAAAGGCCAAAATGAAAGAAGAAGAGTTCGATTGTGAAGAAGATAGAATTACAACATTGAATTCAACGGCTATGAATCTCCTATATAAAGCTCTTAATGGGAATGAGTTCAATAGAATAATGACTTGCAAGAAGACAAAGGAACTTTGGGATAACTTGGAAGTTACTTATGAAGGAACTTCACAAGTCAAGGAATCTAAAATTTATATTATTACTCATGAATATGAAATGTTTAAAACGAATGATGATGAATCTATTTCTAGTATGTACATTCATTTTACTAATATCATAAACAACTTGACAGTTCTCAGCAAAATCTATTCCAACGTGGAGATAGTAAGAAAGATTTTCAACTCTACCAAAATGTTGGGAATCAAAAGTGACGGTGATTCTTGAAGCTAGAGATCTCAAGAAACTTGAAGTAAATGAACTCAACGAGTCACTTACCACCCATGAGTACACATTGAAAAGAGGAGAAGAAGAAGGAAAGTCAAAGAAGAGTTTGGTACTTAAAGCTGTTCCTCAACAAAGCGAAAGTGATGAAGATGAGGAAACTGATGACAAAGATGAAGAACTTACGATGATAGCAAGGAAAATTAAGAGATTCTTAAAGAGAAATAAAGCTCATTCAAAGAAATCTTCCAAACCGCTTTCCAAGAAAGATACAAGTAAATATGATTATTTAACTTGTTACAAATGCAATAAGCAAGACATATCAAGGCAGATTGTCCTCTGCTATAGAAAGATCGAAGCAAGGGAAAAAAAGTAATGAAAGCTACATGGGATGATGATTCGAGCAGCTCAGACAGTGAAGCAAGTAATGGAGAATCTGCAAATCTTTGTCTTATGGCTAAAGACGACATTAAGGTAATAAATCTTGACAATATTGAAAATCCTTCATATGAGGAATTGCAAGATGTCTTAGAAGAGGTATACTACTTTTGAAAAGAAAACTTCTTCTTTAACAAACGAAATTGATATTTTAAGAAAAGAAAATATCATTTTGAAAGATAAAAATCATGAGTTGAAAAAGAAAGTGACTAGAAAAGATTGTTGAAAAATTTACAAACAGGAAAAGAAATTTTGAAAAACTTCTTGGTAATCAAAGATGTGTTTTTGACAAGGTAGGCTTGGGATACATGACAAAACAAAAATACAAACCTTATAAAAACTTCTTTGATAATCCTTCTAAATCAAAGTCTAGTATTCAAAATTCTTTTGATAAAAGAAAATTTTTCAAAGAAAGATACTATTACAATCACTCAAGTTCTTCGTATATGTTACATGCTATTTGCAATTTTTGCAATAGAAATGGTCATAATTATTATGTTTGTCCCGTTAGAAGAAAACATACAATGACTATTAGGGTTATATGGGTACCTAAAAATCTTATTTTTTCTAATACTAATAAATGAAGGACCCAAAGAACTTGGGTACCAAGAAAAACAATTTTAATTGTTTTTGTAGGTATGCATGAAGTCCTCCATAAGTAAAAACAAATGGTTTTTAGATAATTGGATGTTCAAGTCACGTGACATTTGGTGATATCAGGAAAGATCATCAAAACATACTGCAAGATGCAACCAAACAATAAAAACTTGTGAAAGATCATCCGATGGAACAAATTCTAGGAGAACCTTCATACTGAGCTAATGAATCTTGCAATATTTGCAAGATATTGAGCTAACTACTCGATTATCTCTTAGAAATATTTGCTATCATACTGCTTTTCTATCTCAAGTTGAATCCAAAAATATTGATTAAGCACTTCTTAATGAATCTTGGATTCTAGCTATGCAATAAAAGCTAAATGAATTTTAAAGAAATGATGTTTGGATACTTGTTCCTAGACCGAAAAACTGATACAACCATTTTCATTAAACATGAAAAGGATGATATTCTTTTGATTAATATTTATGTAGATGATATAATATTTGGTGCTACTAATGAAAATATGTGCCAAGTTTTTGTTAAAAGTATGTAGGAAGATTTTGAAATGAGCATGATGTGAGAACTTAACTTCTTACTTGAATTGTAAATCAAGTACGAAGGAAATTGGAACACCAATAAGCCCATGCACCAAACTTGACAAGGATGAAAGTGGTAAGCTAGTTGACACGAAGGTATATCGAGGTATGGTGAGAACTTAACTTCTTACTCGGATTGTAACTCAAGTACAAAGGAAATTGGAACACCAATAAGCCCATGCACCAAACTTGACAAGGATGAAAGTGGTAAGCTAGTTGACTCGAAGGTATATCGAGGTATGATTGGTAGTCTATTATTATTCATAGCAAATAGACTAGATATTATGTTCAGTGTATACTTGTATCACGTTTTCAATCATCTCCAAAAGAATCTCATTTGATTGCAATTAAGCGCATTCTTAGATACTTGCTGGTACAATTGACCTAGGGTTATGGTATCCTAAGCACACTTCTTTCAATCTAATCAGCTACTCAGATGCAGATTAGATATCATTTTCTTCAAGATCATGTGCAGAAGGGCGATATTGTACTAGAATTCACAAGCACACATGATCAGTTGGCAGACATTTTCACAAAACCTCTGACAGATGATAGATTATGCATGATTAGAAGAGAAATATGAATGATGCATGCCATGAATATTTGTTAAACATTTTTATTTTGTTATCTCAAACGACTTACAAAAACTTGAGACTTTTAGCCTCATTTTTCAAGTACTCTTGTTCTTCATACATAAACATGTTATCCTTATGTAAAGGATTAGGCAGACAAAATGAAGAGACAAGTAAGGGTTTTAAACGCTTATTCTCTTGCTTTAAGTCTCCTATTTTTTTGTTAGACTCGTGAGCAAGTTGTTGAAGTTCATAAATATTTTCATTAAACTTCTCAACCTCACGAGTCTTGGACTGCAATTGCGGGGAAAATGCGACAATGGATGATGAGTATCGAGTATAGAGACTCACAAGTTTATAAATGGCGTCATCATCTGATTTGTTAGTCAGATCATTCTCATGCTGCATCATGACACCTATGGTGGATGTAGAAATAATTGGTGGCCGAGATGCAGAATACCTCATATAATGAACACAGGGATTGTTGGAAGAAGATTGTTGAGCCATTAAATAAAAAGCCTAGAGAGCGAGAATGCAGATGGATTTCAGAGAGCAAATAAGAGTTGATGCAAATGAAATGAAACTCAAGACTGATTTTATAAGGACGGAAACAAGAACAAGACAAGCTATCAGATTACAAGATATGCTGGATGCATATTTTATTTAGCTAAGCCAGCGAGATTAATTATAGACTGTCCCCATTTTTCTTGTAAACGCTCAACCTTTGCTATTAGCTGCTAATGTTGACTTTTTATCTATTCTCTCTCTTGTTACAACTCCTCTATTCGTGGTTGCAGGTTTTGAGCATACCAATCCACAAATTTCTGCAACTCCTTGTTTTCTTGTTTTAATATTTTATTCTTTCTACTTTTATTAGCAAGCCTTTAATGCAACTCAGGTATTTGATTGTTAAGCCGATCAACCTCACCCACCCTTGCCGATAACCTCCTAGACATGGTTGTAATAGCAACAACATATTGAGCACTAAGCATTCTTGATACTGCAACAACCTCAGCATCAATCTTGCTAGAAAATGCATCTATGCTCCTATCATGATGTTGACGACCTCAGGAGAGAAAATCAGTGGTTGAGGCGTAAAGGGTTCCTAATTCAAATCTGGAACATTATTGGAAGAATGTTGCTCGGCCATACTATCGTTTTGGATAAACAAGAAACTAGGTCAATAGGGAATGTGAGAATTTGTTCTGTGGGTAGCTTAAGGGTGAAAATAGTCTTTTTATAGAAACACAAAGCATTCAAATCTCTGCAAAAGATGTTAGAGTTAATCTAGGTGGGACTCGGGTGGGGCTCGAGTCCTTGTAGCTTGTGTCAGGGACCTTGGTGGCTCCGTGTTTTGCAGCACGTGTCAAGGACCCAAGCGGCTCCGTGTTTTGCGACATGTATTAGGACCAAGGCCGCTCCCAGTTTTGAGGCACTTGTCGGGACTGGGCGGCTCCAATTATTCAGCTCTCCACTGCTTCTGCAAATGCACAGTTTTGATCAGTCCATTGGCATTGCTTACTGCGGTTCCTTTTTAATGATGCCAAGAGGGATAGAAGTTTTAGACTAAAACATTAACATGCTCTTTCGAATACTTTATTTATTAAGCTTGTTTATATATGCTTGTAATTATGTTTATCTATTGCTTGAAAAACTAACGCACATTCTCAGGGAGAGTTTAAGTATTGCTACAGGTTTCAGAGTTCTACTAAATATTTGTCATCATCAAAAAAAGGGAGATTGTTGAACCCAAGGTTTCAAGTTTCATATAATTACATATCTACATATGGATTTTGATGGTAACAAATGAATTCAAGTATAAAGGAATATCAAACTCAAGTTGCCTACACAATGAAGCCAAGCATATCAACAAATTAAGCATGACTAAGAAATGGAACATGCTTACAAATAAAGCTATTAGAGTAATTTGTAAATCTCTTGATAAAATTTGAAATTCGATTAAGGCTCAAAATTAATATTTTCTCATAAAACATCAAATTGCATTTTTCACATGTGCATGACATATTTGATGATTAAAAGTTTGAATTTTGAAACTTTGAAAGATGATTGATTGTCATCTTTCACATGTGCATGTTTTGTTTGAAACTTTCAAAAGTGAATGATATTTTCTTTGACAATTTCAAGAAGAAGAAACTTTGATTTGAATATTTTGAAAAGTGAATGACGTTGTCTTTCAAAATTGCGAAAAGTAAAACTTTGATTTGAATATTTTGAAAAGTGAATGATGTTGTCTTTGAGAATTTCGAAAAGTAAAATTTTAATTTGAATATTTTGAAAAGTGAATGATGTTGTCTTTGACAATTGTAAAAGGTAAAACTTTGATTTGAAAATTTTGAAAAGTGAATGATGTTGTCTTTGACAATTTCAAAAAAGTAAAAGTATGATTTGAAAATTTTGAAAACTGAATGATGTTGTATTTGACATGTGAATCTTTTTAAAATTGAAAATGAAGTTGTATATGCCTATAAATAGCTCATTTGGGATCTTCAAATTTAGAACATATTATTGCAAATTTTACAACATTCACTCAAAGCTTTTAGTATCTCTTTTCTAAGCATTGAGCCTTAACCCTTGTTCATTTTGAAAGAGATATAGTTTTGAGCTGTATTGTTTTTATTCCACTCATTGATGAGTGTTTTCTGATAACCTACCCACTATTAACTCATGTATCAGTAAAATTGTGTATATATTCCTTGTGTGTGTAGAATGTGTTTCTACACAGGGAATAGATGTTGAATCACCACGTGTAATGTGATTGCAAGTGTACAAAGTGTTCTCCACGGATTCTTTGTAATAGTATTAATCAAATGCGTAATAGGTTTCTATCTCCACCTGAAGGAGATTGTATTGTGAATTTGAGAATCCTCAAGGGATAGCTTGAAGTGAGGACGTATGCAGTGGGGCTGAACCTCGTTAAAATACTGAGTTTGCTTCCTTTTATCCTTACTCTTTATTTTTACCATTGCATCGTATTTTATTCATATTTTATATTTATATTTCGTTTATAAGTGCAGATTTTTTAAATAAAACTCAATTCACCCCCTCTTGTGTTAGTCATCTAGGCAACAAAACATATTCACAATATCTCAACAATATTCACAACAATATTTTATTAAAATTTAGAAACATACCTAGCAATATCCCTTTACAAATGACAAGTTTCAAAAATCCCCAAAAAATAATCCTTCAAACAAAAACACAATACTAGTTAGTTCAAACTAAATAATATATAGAAACATCACAACATAATTCAAAATAAACAAAAAAATATAATACTAACCTCACAATATTAAGCAAAAAACCTTTCTAACTCTCTCTCACTCTAATATTCATTATAGGCATCGGTTGAAGGCAAATGGGATGAATTTCCTTCAACCCGTGCGTTTTATCCTTTTTTTTTTCAAAACTTCTTGACTTATTGCAAAGACTTGCAATAGGTCTATCTTACTCGAATGACGGCATTTTCAAGGCATCCTCGAGTTATTGCAGCGATATTCAGTATACATTCGCCTAATTTTTAACACTCACAAATGTTCAAATGTATAATAGTTCGTTCACGTGCGAACATTAATAATCCCCACAACAAGTACAAATTGCGTGGATTAAGTTCAAACGTATCAGTCAAAATGTTAGCACGTTTTGTTGATGATTTTACAAGTGAGGTGACCCATAATTCACGCGAGAAAGATCCCGCCAATTTTTCCATTCACGTTAGCATATCCAGGCTTTACGTTTGCACGTCCACACATCTACATTAGAACGTTACGTTCTACATGTTCGCACGTAATATCTCAGTTTCTCTAACAATTAATGCATGAAAAGATCTCGCCAAATTTTTAAACACATTCATACGTCAGCACAAAATATCTAAACGTAGATTTGTATTGTTCGAACGTGATTCACATATTTATATAGTTTTTAAACAATAGTGGTTTATATATTTATATTTATTATTAGCTTAAAATTTGTTTATACATGACATTAGTTGTTAATTACACTTTAATAAACTATATAACAACACTAGACTACTAGATATAGTATAAATGGACAAGTACATAGTATAAGTATAGTGTATATATAATATATTATTTAGTACAAATATAATGTTCGCATGTCACGGGAATTAAGTAATTGAATGTTCAAACGTTAGAATTGAAACATTCAGATGTCTTTCTCACTCATCCCTTGACGTTCGCATGTTACCACCACTTAAACGTTCAAATGTTACGTGTTTAAAAGCTCAAGTTTGAACGCGAAATGGCACAAATTCATTTTCTCTCCAAAACAACCATTCGTAGCCTTTGTCGCATACCGCCGCTTGCACCGTTGTCGCCACCGTCAAAATCCACCACAAACGTCAAAAAATAGGTAGGTATCCCTTTTTAACCTTTTGGTAGATTTTTTTTTTTATGTTTAATGGAGGTTTTGGTGGTTGGACCTTCATCTTGATTTTTCGGCTACTGTAGAAAGCTTTCTTGAAGTTTATACTTCATTTCTACGGTACTTTTGGTCACTTTCATTGTGTTTGAGGTGTTTGGGAATGGTTGAGTCGACTCAACCATTTTTGTCTCATAACGTTCGAACGTTAGCTTCTTATGTTCGAACGTTATTCATTCCAAATGAGGAAGAAGACATACACGTTCGCACGATTATAATGTGCGAATGTTCTATAGTATGTGTGAATGTATTGAGAGTGCGTGCGAATGTCTATTTTATATTTTACATGTTGCATATGATTGTTGCAACAAATGTGGATCCTATGGGACATAAGGTCACATTTAGCAAGACTCGTGCACAGTTCCTTATATGAGTGGCACGTAGAAAGCCCATCGACTTGCCACTTCGTATTTTTTACGGGATCTGTTACTAGGCGAGCGTCATCTCCACGGACAACCTCCCATATGGAGTCCTTATTACCAAGCTATTATTGGCCTGGAGTGTGCAACCCAAGGTAGAGGAGTAGATGACTGACCAGATGAGCCCTATTGACATGACCACACACCGTCGAAGCATTGGATAGGGGAAGGGGCATGCTCGACGTCAGCTGGTCCTGTACCAAATCTTGTTCCTCTGACCCAGTTTGGGCCCGGTGTTGGGAGTACTAGTTAGTCGCTGACGAGTACATCTATGCGAGATGCACGACCTACTTGGATTGATGCGATGGTCTCAGATATTACTACGTACATAGCCTGAAAGATCACGCCAGTAGAACAGAGTGTTGGAGATTTTGTCACTGATGTTCTCCATCGAATAGATATCCTAAACACAAAAGTCACCACATTGACTGACGATTTTAATAAATATGTAAATAACTCGTTTTGAGTATTTTGTACTTTATTTTATCATATGTAATGAACAATATTATTTCATATATTTACTGTTTCTGAATTTCAATTCTCAATTTTTTTTTAATGTTAGCTTATACAAGTTTAATACTAAATCACTGCATTTCAATTTTCAATCTTTTTTAATTTGAAATATCTAATTTTAATATTAAATCAATTAACGTTCGCACGTGAGAATCAATAATGTTCAAACGTTGGCGTAAAAAATTTTCATGTTTGCATGTAAATAGCCCCAACGTTCGAATGTCTAGCAAACGTTCTACAGTGAATATGTATACGTTCGAATGTAATGTAATTTTTCATCTACGTTTAGTGATGGTTTCCACAAACCGTCACAGAAAATGATTTTTTGTGACGGTTGGGGCATTAATATCACAATTTACAAACCGTCACAAAAACTAATTGAAAAAAACTACTATGCTGCCCAATAGTTACCGCTCCATTTGATAGCTCAATGAATTTTATTTTTTGTGTTTTTTACTTAATGATTAAGGAAGTAATTTTTAATGTATTGATGTATTTTTTTATATTTTTTTAAAATATTTAAAATTGATAAAAAATATGAATAAAAAAAACGCTACTTTTACACTGGCGGTCACTTGCAGCAGTAAGCTGCAAGTGGCACAGTAGTGCAGCTCAAACTAATTTATGTTGCAGTGACGCTGGTCTCAAAGAATGGATTAGTATAAAGTATTATATGTATTATTCCACACTGTACGTTTTAATTCCTACTTTGCTATAAAACAATTGATTTCTTTCTTCTCCTAAACATGATTATCGTTTGATCTATTGTGCTCCACCAGTACCCCACGCGCGGCCACTCACAGAGAGTGAAAAATGGACCATTGCTTAATTTGCCCCCACCAACTAAAACATCCCCCAATTAATATTTTATTTAAATGAGAAGAGGAAATTAGTCAAAGCAACTAGTAAACTTCAAAATTAATATGACTTTTTTAAAATTCCTATTTTTTTTCTTATTTGTAAATTTTCTTTCTTCAGATTACCTTTCAGTACATATCATCTTCACTTGATAATTTTTAAGATGGACTTTCATAAATATATATATATATATATATATATATATATTCTCTTGATAATTATATATATTAATGAACAACCCTTTTGTAATCAAACAATTAAAATTACAATGGAATCATTTTGATTGTTTCTCTCTCTTCAAGCACCCATTTCATTATCAATATTGGGAATCTCAATGGCTCTCGACTTGCTTGCTTCAAGGCTCTTTCCATATACGATTCATTTGATCGATGGACACCGTACTGACCCGATCATTTTCTAGACAACAATGGTATAGCAGTTAATAATTAATGAACCATTGATCAGGGAATGATTTGATGAGTATTGTTCCCGTCTCAGTTTTTTCAAGGTTGTCCCACATTAATATATATCATGTACGGAATAAAAGTTGTGAACTATCACATATCAAATTGGTTCTAGAAATAGTTTTTTTTTTTTTTTCAAATTAAACTTGAGTAACTCTGCCTTGTGTCGCGTAATTCAACAAAGAAAATGTTCTTGATTAGTTAAACAATAGCGTTTTTAGTTGTTTTCTTGAGTGGATTAAACGAGAAATATTATATTTTGTTTTACCGATCGAGTGTCAAAATGTTCTTAGAATTTTGCATATAATACTTGGCATAATGTCGGGGGTGAGAACGTACCATTGATTCAAAATTATAAGTCTAGTCTGTATAATCTCAAATCACAATTATGATTTGATTGACAACACGTTTCAGCTTGATGCAGGTAATCTATCTATAGATAGTCAATTGATCTATGTTTGAAAAAGTCGTGCATGCATTTTGTTTTCTAAAACAAAAGAATGGATGCGTTTGGTTTCACCACCCCACGCGTGATGGTGAAATTTTTTATCTCAAATTATTAAATTCATATCAATTTAAAATATTTTTATATATGAAACTTACAATATTTTCAATTTAAAATATCTTTATACGTGTGACCTATAACTTTTTTTAATTTTTCATAAAAAATATTAAATTCATCTTAATATCCAAACATACTTTAAACTCAGTTTAGATGGATTTTACATAACTCCTTCCACTACTCAACTCACTACTATTTATAAATAACTTAACTCAATTGAATTCAGCTAAACATCTAAACGCAGCCTAAGAAAATGGCAAGGCAAATATCACTAACATTTAAGTGCAATTGTGATGATTGAAAAATCACGTGTGCTTACATGAATCCATTCTGCTCTGCCACCAAATCCATTAACGTACACTTTACGTCCCAAATCCGATTTGGATAGCTCGTTCAAAAATCCTTAGACTTATCAAAATCCCCACTTTTTCTGGATAATGGAATGAGTGAAGGAGAGCACTTTGATGGTGTGAGAAATTGAGGATGTGTCAGCTTCCAACCAAACCTGAATTTTCAACCCAAAACGAATTAATAATCGTGATTCGATAGAAACGGGTCAAACATTAATAGAACATTCTGATTGTTGTACCCAATATTTCAGGTTGGAAATCATCGAAACATAATTTTTCTTTTGATGAATTCCAATCTAAACCTTCCTCAAACATAGAGAGAAGAGGCAGATTCAATTAGGATCGGGATTTTTGTATGTTATAAGCAAGGAAAATGATTACCTTGCAACTTTTTTATACTAATTGAATTTTGGGCTATTTTTGTAAAATTGAAATTCATTTTTAATGAAGTAGCACGGTTCCCTTGATTGATTGATGGGTTATAAAATAGTTGTAAGTGTATCAAAAAGAGTAAAAACTAGAAAGGGAGAGGCAGGGAGAAGGTAGTTTTCATTAGGTTGGTGAGGCTTCTTATCCATGACTTCCAAGCATAGCCAGATGAGCAGTTTGGTAATTAAGTTTAGGTTTGTATATTGAGATGAATTGAATTGAATTGTAAATAATAATATTTTGTAAGTTTCATTAAGATGAGTTTAATTTTTTCAGGTTGAGATGCGTTTAATTTTTTAAATTAAAATATATGAAGTACGTTGAAATGAATTTAATTTTTTTTATGAAAAGTTAAAAAAATAGTGAGTCCTATTAATGATTGATTTAAACTTTAAGATGAGTTGAAATGAATTGATTTATCCAAACACAACCGGTCTAGCTGCCGTGGATAATGAAGCAAATTATAATTACTGTGTCTATGACTTTGACTCTGTAAATGGGGTTGGTTTTGGAGCATATTTTGAAGAGAAAAACATCCACTATCCCTGTCGAGAATCCATACACGCCATACTCTCTTCTATGATCTTAGCATAATATGTAAATATGGTTTCCCTGTATAGCATTTGTGATAGTTAGTACCTTAGCTGTAAACAACTTGTATTATCATACATATCCTCTATTTAAATGAATACAAAGCCCTGCACAATATTGTGCAAGGCCATTATTTTCTACATGGTAACAAGAGCCCAAAGAGGATTTGATTATGTCTTCTTCCTTTGTTGCTTCAGTCTAGCCTATGGAAACCCCTAAATCCATGGAGCTTTCCCCTGCCAAAACTAGCCTATCTGATGTCACTATCAAATTAGCATCCACAAACTATTTACTATAGAAAACACAAGTTCTTCCTGTTTTGTGTGGACATTGCCCCCCTCGGGTATGTCAACCAACAGATCCCTAGCCCACCTTCAACCACTTCGGGTGATGATGGCACGTTGAGAGCCAACCCTGCTGTAGCCAGATGGTTGCGAATTGATCAACTTATACTCGGTTGGCTAAACATCTCCTTTCTTTTTTGTAGGAAATATACTTCATTTCATCCATAAAGAAAGTTACAGCTGTGACTAGTCAATACAAAGAAAAACTTCGAATACAAGCCAAACTACACAACTGTTGTTACCTCCCTACACACAAAGTTTTTTGCGATAGATATTATCTTGACTTCTAGAAACTTTCATAAGAGGGTATCACTCTGTAAAAAAACAGAGATAAAAAACCATCCCCCACCTCCAAAGAAGGAAAGGGTGTATCCAAACCTCCATCCTCCAAAAGAGGAGGGGTTCCCCTGCTATGGACATAAGTCCAATAGCCTATTTCTTTTATTAATAAGAACAAACAGAGAAACAAAATTATAAACACTAAGAAAGCACTGCAAAAAATAGAGATACACTACACAAAAAGAAAAATCACATGGCCCAGTCTAAACAAAAAAAGGTCCAACCTGTTTGCAAGTGGGAGGGAAACCCCTAGGGTTTCATCTCTTTCTTTACTGCTCCCAACCCTTCTTCAATTTTTTCTTTTTCATTTTTTTTTCTTCTTCCTCCTTCACCCATGCTTCTTCCTCCTTTTCTCTTCTGCATCTGCCGCCCATCTCCTCGGCACGAGCTTCGGTCACCTACACATGGGCTTCGAGCATTGCTTCCTCCACTATCCCTCTCGCCCAGCACCGGCTTCTCCTACACTGAAGAGCACCAGGTGGCCCACCCAGGCGGCACCACCAAGCTACACACCCATCGCACGAGCACTGGCACGAGCATCTGCCACCCATTGCACAAGCACCCATCTCATGAGCACCGGCACGAGCATTGAACCTTTTTATACAGAGAATGACCACCCATCGCACAAGCAACGCACAAGCACCACCAGGCGTCACATTCATTCCAGACTGGTGTGCTAGCTTCTTGGTCCTTGCAGCTCAAAATCGACTCATCTGCTTCACAAGTAGCATCGTGCGAGGATTTGTGGGTTGGGTCAAGGGATTTGTTGATTTGTGAAGGAGAACAGAGAAGAAAATTATGTTGAGACTGAGATCACCGAAAAGTGTTCCTCCTTTATTAGACCTAATAAAACACAGAAAACAAAAACAAAAAATAAATGTAGACTGAAAAAAAAAAAAAAAAAGGAAGGAAGTCAAGGGGAGGAGCCAAAGCTCCAACCCTCTCAAGCTAGTTTTGGATTGGGGAAGTTTTTAGAGAAGTTGGAGGTTCTCTCTCTAGAAGTTTGTATAGCATCAGCTAAACATCTCCTTGTCTGATGCACTGTTGTCTTAGGTCCTCAATATAGAATCTTCTCATGAAGCATAAGATGTGTTGAAAACCTTGTATGGAAGTCATACAAGGGATTGAATCCAACAAATGCAAGGTGAATTGCTAACACTCACCAAAGGCTCATCCTCGCTTGATGACTAGCAAAAAGCCAAATCTTTGCCTCTCTCCCTTTGGGGTTCTGGTAAACATATCGTTGATGATGATTTCATCATTTGTATACTCGGAGGTCTTGGATCTGAGTTTGATCCCATTGTTGTTGCTATAAATGCAAGAGATTTGTTCCTACAATTGGAAAACGTCATTAGCAAGTTACGAGATTTTGAGATGCGTATCACTACTACTCATGAAGCACCATTTGCAATGGCACTCTATACAAATCGTGGAAACAACCAAACTGCCAGAGGAGGACGTAATTCATGTGGCCATGGCTCCAGTTCTCAAAGATATACACAAAAAAAAATCAAAGGGTGCCAAAGGTGGCACTCGTCTTGTGATGCTCTTAGATTCCACTTGGAATTTTGCAGACTCTGAAGTGTCGGGACATGCAACATAAGGTTACCTGCCCCCGTTCATGATAGATAAAGATGCAATGCACCTAGCATGCATCTATCAATATGTAATATTTGCATTGAATAATCGTTTTCTTCAGCAATACTATGCACAAATATAACATATCCGAAATTGACATAAGCATACTTCATAAATATATAATAACTGACATCCAAAAGTTAAAGTACTTATCCAAAATGTCTGTAACATCACTAGTACTAGAGACAGGGCTCCTAATGTAAATAATAAGATGAACATAATAACTACTAGTTTAGCCTAAGGAGTATCTCGCGTAACTCGGCCAGGACAATTATAATCCTATCCAAAAATTCGACCATCAACGTGATGAGCTCCTCGTTCTTGCGTTGCGGTCTAATCGATCTCGTTATGTGATCCTCTGCTGGTTCTCCTGATTCTGATACATGGTATACCATTAAGAGAGAATGGTAGTTGGGACTCCCAAGTGATATTTGATTACAAATCTCAGCAAGTTAACAACTAACTTAAACTAACAGTTTACATATGCAAGACAGTAAAAGACATGAATGGTGACGTAAACATATTCAAACCAATTTCTGCAACATATAAAGCTCACATCCTATATTTTAAAAGCATGATAAGTCCATAAAACATACTCTTAAAAAAATCACAAACTCCTCATGACAAGAAAAGTCATGTTAAAACACCAAGTCTTAAACAACTCTTTGATGCATTTGGACTATTCCCTTTAAATAACTCCAAGAACTTTGAAAGTCCATGACCATACTCTTAACATATTCATAAGTCAATCCTAAGAAATTGCATGCTTGAATAAAAAATTCAAGTACCATAGAAATCACAAAACATCATTCAACACAATCGGTTTGCATACTAACTTCAAAACCGTGTACCACATGTTTTGATTTAAAATCAAACCACTAGATTCGAATTTCTCATGAAATAAATCCTCAAGAATAGAAATCATATACCTCATATTTAAGGTCTAAACATGATCTAAACATTAAACCTAATATCACATGGCAGAAATCCATAAAAACACAAAACAAACTCATGAGCCTCAAGTTTTTGTCCTAACTGAGTACCATGTGTTCTTGACTTAGATCACACACTCCAAATCCGAAATATTCAACAACTAAATCTCAAAGAACAAAAATACATGCTATGTAATCAAGTCCTAAACATGATATCATAAAATCCAAAAATCAAATGGAAAAAGTTTCATAAAAACCTTAAGCAACCCGAAAGCTTAATATCTAGCCATATCCGAACATTTGCATATATAACAATTTATTTCATCAAAATCAAGATCATTATTGTTAAGCCCACCCAAGACTTGAAGCCCAGTTCCTTATTTACCCATACGGTGTCGTTTCATGCCTAAAGGGGTAAACCCTTAAATTTCTTTTTCTCTCTTCTCCCTTCTTCTATCGCGCCAAACCTCTCCCCACATGGCTCTGTGTCCCTCTACAACTTGTGGCCTTCTCTCTGCCCGTGAGCTTGCATTGCGGCCACCATTTTCCACTGTCGTCGGGCCCGAGTCTGGGCACTTGAGTCCTTGGTCCCTCTGTTTTACCCAATCTCGCAAACCCTTTTCTCTACTCTTTTCCATCTATGTTGTGCCTCTGTCACCACCGTCCACCACGCCTTGACCCCACCCTATTGGTAAGCATGTACCGGCCCCCTCTCCCCCACTTGTAATTAGATGACTAATTAGATATTTTATTGTTTTAATTATTTAACTTGTAATTTTTATGTTTTTGGAGACCTAGCTATGACCCTAAAATAATTACTAGGGATTGAGACGGACACATTATGGGTGGGAATCCAGTAGATCATTAACTTTCATATGAAGTACTTTACTGTTAATATGTTTAATTTGACTAGGTAGTATAATGTCTAACTTTTTTCAATTTTCAAAATAATGTAGGATGCTTGGAGTTGAAGGAGTTTGGTGCCGAGAGTTATTTTGATACATTGTAATTGTTTTTTAAAATTTTGATACATAGTAAATAGGTTGAGGAGTTAGCTAGTGAGTTTGGTGACACTAAAGGGGTGTAATGTTTAGTGAGTTTGGTGGTGGACTTTACAAGGGTGTAAAGTGTTGTAACGGTCAGGTTGGTGACTTTTGGTTGTGATTGTGGTGGTTGTTTGGTGGTGGACTTTAATGTAGGTATGTGTAATGAGCTGTTGTGCAGGAGTGTAATGTTGCATTTTTAATTTAGGTTGTGATTGTGGTTGTAGTGCCGGGGTGTAATATAGGTCATTTCCTCTTGTAGCGATTGTGATTGTGATTGTAGTGATTGTGATTGTGCATATTTTTCCTCTTTTGTTTTGAAATGTATATAATTTCCTCATTGTATTTATATTTTTTTTAGTTTTTTTACAGTATTTTTCTACAATGGGCTGAAACTGAAACCCACTAGGCTGATATTGATTTTTAGTATTTTTTTAACAGATTTTTAAGAAATGGGCCGAAAGTCAATAGAAATTGAACCTTGGGCCGGGCCAACTCCGATTGGAGTCGGAATCGGAGTCCAAAATACCTCCAATTCCAATCAAAGTCAGAGTTAGGAGGTGGGCTTTTCGACTCTGTAGGAGCCCATCCCTGCAAGAATACGATACAAAAAAAGATTTTTGCCAATGACTTGTAGGTCAACTGGCAACCACCCTAGTCCTAAGGATCATGGTGCCTTTAGCTTGGAGGTTCGAATCCCTCCAAGAGCATTTAGCATTAATATTGGATTGACTATCTTATTAGTCAAATTTTGCCTATATCATTCTTTTGTCTTCTGAACTATTCATCTAAATTATATATAATAATAAAATATTATTTATTTTCAAATTTTTATGTTATCTAAAAAAAATCATATTTCGCATATCTATTAGCTATATTTATTTTATTTTAATTATCATATTTTATAACGAGAGTTTTACAATTAATAACATAACGATTATATCATTTATTTTAATTAAATTATTACTTGTTGCTTATATTTCCATTAATGCAAACCATTCGATAAAAATCTAAACACATTTTATTCCCATTTTGATTGGAGGAGAGATGGAGAAAAATGAAAAACTTGTAAATGGCTTGATCAAGATAAAAAAAAAAATGAGAAATGATTTGTACAAGCTCCAAATAGACAAGCCCCATACAAGTCCTTGTAAAAAAGTGGACCATACCTTAAAAAAGTCTAAAAAATCTATTTTTTATTAGTATGACCCATTGTTTTACAAAAGGCTTGTATGAGACTTGTCTATTTAAGACTTGTATCTAGCATTACTCTAAAAAAATAGTAATCTTGTTCAGAGAGAGAGAGAGAGAACAAGCTTAAAAAGTAAATGCTTAAATTACTATTCATCCTCATGCATGTATATTTAGCTACTGTAGTTAAAAAGTTCATACTGCTCTTGGATACCTAATGACTACACCACTGCCGGTGGTTATCTGGGCTAAAATGGCCAGGCAAAAAGAATTGCCTAGTGATAAAAAAACATAAAGAATTAAAAGACAAAATTAACAGGCATTATGAAAGAAATATCATCAATGACTTTCCAACAAACTCAAAAAAGTAACGCTAGGTATAATGATAGATTGTGCAAGTGTCATATATTTCTTTTAAAAAAATTAGATCTATTATTAAAAAATTAATTTTTTAAATATATCCTATATTTAATTTTTATTTTTTTTAAAAGTATATAACACTTACTCGTTCTATGACTGCAAATCTAATTTCTTGACTCAAAATGGACAAGTGAATCGGCGTTTTAAATCAATGTTATGAATACTGTATCGGTGACCGTTTCAGTCGAGGCATTCAAACGAGATATTTCGGTACTGTTACCGTTTCGGAATAGTCTATATATGAATAAATTATATATATAAATATATATAAATTATATTAAAAAATAATAGTCTATATATGACTAAAATTATATATAAATTATAAAAAATCTGGTCTGAATTAGAGGGGTCAAAAAATGAGCTTGCAGTTTAGAAAAATTAAAAGGAAAAAGAAAAAAACAAAGGCCAAAATATCGGCTGGTTCGGGCCAAAATATAAGCCGGTATGGGCCGAAAATATCGGCTAGTATGGCCAAAACAATTGAAATTCTGACTGGTACGAAACTATACCATTCTCTGTGCCGGTTACGCCGCATAAACAATATATTTTGGCTGTACCGACCGGTACGGTGTGAAATTCAAAACTTTATTTTAAATACTCCCAAGTCGAATATATGTTACCTGGTTGAGAAATCAGCAAATGTTTTTCTCCGAAGGCCCATGGTAGAATAGCAAGTATGATAATAAAAGAAATGATTTTGAGAAGTCGCTTTACAAAAAAGGATTATATACCAGAAATTCATCTCACTCTAATTCAATTATGCTGATGTTGCATTATCCACTAAATTCCCCGTTGAACAAGGCTAAAGTAAAAAAACTAGTGCGCAATATTGGACGGGACAAAATTTGTTCAAGAAATCTACAACTTCTTCCTCCAATCCAAACAGGGGTAAAATATGGATTGGAATTTGTGCAAGGAGAAACTCGCACGGGGTGGTTTCCGTTCGGCTAAGCACACACGGGCATGGGTTTTTGTGATGGTGAGGTTGTGTGACTAGGCTGCAGGTGAGGTCTAACGTCGTGGGTGTGGAGGTGCAGAGATAGCGATGGTGACTGCATGGAGGTTGTGGAGGGTGGCGGCTTGTGGTGGATGATGGTTTGTGCATGGAGGTGCTTTTGTGCGTGGGTGGAGACTGCCATTGGAGGTTTGCGGTAGCTATAGGCTTGGTAAACTATCATATGCAGGTACGTATGTATATATTTATAGGCGATGGAAAAACCCTAGAGAAATGAGGGAGACGTGCATGTGCATGGGAGTGGATAAATACATTAGAGACGTCTAAGCTTATGACTAACGTAAAGAGACGTATGTGTAAAGGTGGTGAGTTTTTTAAAAACAAACTGTCGTTGGGTCTCCCAGTTTAATAAAAAGGGGCATGGGTCATGCGATGATCGAGTAGAGTCCATTTCAAATATTTAAATACAATGACAAGTCCATTAGAAAATTTGATAACCGTTAAAAACCAATTTGAGCCCAAAAAATAGTGCTCAAAAAATTTCAACTGGGATTCTCATATACTTAACCCAAAAATATAAAAAAACAGACTTGACGCTAGGCCTAGGTGTTACATCGATGGCATTAGAGACCAAGATAAATTTTTGAAAATTATTGAGGGTCATGTCTTCGTGTACCCTCTCAAAGGCTCAACCTTAAAAAATAGAAGTGCACCACAATATAATATACTCGCAAAAGTTAGATAATAAAACTTGGCAAAAGTTACCTAAAATTCATTTCAAACATGCATTACCAAAGTAGAATATTACATTCTCCAGATCAAAATCAAAGTAGATTACGTTCTTTTGGACAAAAGTCAAATGAGAGTTTTTCAAACTTTTACCAGTGTATCTTTAAATTCAATTGCACTTCTTGACAATTTCATGGGATCCTCATGCTATTATCTATCATGATGTTAAGAGAATGCAGTGATTGAGTCACAAAATGACCAAAAGCCAATGAATTTGTGAAAGGTCCTCGTAACGTTGTCCAAATATCAAGCAAAAAAATCAGTACGATATAACATTCTCCTTGTTACCAAGTATAAGCAATAAAAAAGATTTATTGGATAATTGAAGTGTTTGTTACTGCATAAACAAATGACGTGGGAGTTAAAATACTAGTTGCAAGGAGTCCTTTTCTTCTCCTAGCTCTTAGAGAGTAAGGTTTCCGTATCTTTGCCACAGCAAAGAATTTGTCTCTTAGACTTTCTTTTCCTTTTTTTTTTTTTTTATAGAGTCTCTTAGACTTTACACTACAATAGATTTTGGCTTTTGTGATGGATGAAACCGTCACAAAAAATAAGCAAACCGTCACAAATATCATTTTGTAATGGTTTGAGACCGTCACCTAAAAGGTATCACAGAAAGTTTTTTGTGACAATTTACTGTTCAACCATCACAATTTTTTTTTTTTTTTGGTGACTGTTGGATGTCTTCTGTGAGATGTAACGTTCGAACATGATTTTTCTTGTGACAGTTAAAATCCATCACAGAAAATAACGTTCGCACATAAAAACCGACATTCGAACGTAAAAAATTAGACATTTATTGTGTTTGCTTCGCACGGTTAATATTTACATTCGAATGTAACAACGTTCGAACATTTACTTAAAGACGTTTGAATGTAGCATTCGGATGCTAGATAAAGAAGCGTTCGAACATAAAATTTTTAACGTTCGGATGTTGGATTGTTGTTCGCACGTATCTATTCTAATCATTCAAACGTTTAGATCGTTTGTGCGTGGAAATAAAATTCCTAAACCAATGCCCTATATATATACATATACTGAACTCCATGCACAATACCTGGTTACTCCACGTTGCAAGAGACTTCACTCACGCACATCACCCTTTGCTTTCACAAATCACCTCCCCGCAGTCCTATAGCATGCTGGAAACCACCCACCATCCCTTTCTCCCTCACAGCTCATGGCCTCCACTTAGTGGTTGCCGCCTCCTCCCCTCAAACCAACACACTCCCCAAGCCGCAAGTCCTCCACTGAGAAAGCCTTTGCTTTAGTCCAACCCAATATTCCAGCGTGAACAACTACCAACCTCCATGTCTAAGTTGTAGCACCCCTACCCTAAGTGCACGTCATGCTAAGTTTGGAAGAGAACCAGTCCAAGAACCACCACGAAAACAAGACCCACGACCCCTTCCTCTCTCACAGCCCACGTCCAAGTCACTCGCAACACACATTTGAAAACAACCCGAGACACCGCACCCTTACCACGCAGTTGCACCGAAAACCACCAGGCAACAAAGCCACTACCAACCTCCTCCATTTAAACCAACACCAAACGAAAACCAGCGATATACAAGAAGCCAATCATCCTTTATTTTAGCCCCACAAAACAAGGCACCCAAGCTAGCCACCTCCTCCACACCGCTGCCCACAATTGCACTGAGAACCACCAAGATGAAGCTCAACCATGACCCAGCCATTGACTAACCACCCAGAGTCCTTCGTAAGCCACGGACAACCCTCAAGTCCAAGCTCTAATTTTCCTCTGTAATTGTAGGCGATCTCTCTCACTCTCTTTGATAAAACGCAGTACATCCCCTCCCTTGATCAACCAATTAAGTCGCATGGCTTTAACATATAGGTTGGAGTAATTACATACTTGAGTAGTGTACTATATAAGTAATATGGACTTATTATAAATGGACGGACAGATTTATGTGTTGGGCTTAATGGGATATATATATATATATATGTATGTATATATGGTTTTAAGAGAGTTACGCACGAAAGGTTAGACTATTTTAGAAAAAAAAAATTGACAAAATGTCTGGAAATTTGTGTTGGACATATAATTACTAGATATACAGAATTGATGTCAATATTATGGAGTCATTGTGATTTTAGGGTTGTGAAGCACCATGGTTTATGTGAATATAGATTAAGGTTTAATTATGAGGTACGTGTTCAAGTAGAAATTGACGTAAGCTACGTGCCTATCTTATAGGAAATCAGTCGCGCCCCGAAAATATTGGATTAGCACTACAAGGTAAATAACATAATCATACCCTTATATGTTGTACGATAAACGACATATTTCCTTTATAAAAATGTTATGCATGTATACCCTTCATTGGAAGCTCCTTTTTACGTACCTCAATCATGATTTTATGTGAGGATTTATGCATTAAAGTATTTATGAAAGTCATATTTTTTTGTGAAAGTTTTTGAAAACTCATGATCTTATGTGATAATTTATACATTAAAATAGTTATGGAAAGTCATGCATGATTTTATGTGAGAGTTATGCATAAAATTATTTATGAAAAGTCATGATTTTATGTGAGTATTATGCATTAAAATATTTATGAAAAGTTATGAATTTATGTGAGTCATGTATCACAACATGTTATGAAGAAAGTGCGACTTCTTTTGAAATCTATGATATGACTAGTATGCAAGTATAATTATGATGAAATATGAATGACACGATATGTAACAGCCTATGTTATAATATGAAGATGGTACCTATGTTATGGGTATATTGCATTGCCAGGTCGTGCATGCTAGTAGTGCACCCAGTATGTTTTCCTTGTGTATGGATTCCACAACCAGTGGCCATGGAGGAATCAGAATCTACTTAAATTCACTAACCCTGACTCACGGGAGTCAACAGTGGGTATCGACCTATAATAAGTGAAAGATAAGTTCATGTTCATGTTCATGTTATTTACGTATAATTTATGAGTATGCATATTTTTCAAGAAAGCTTATGTTTATTATGTTTACTGTATTAAGTGTTGCTTATTGAGTATTCGAATCATTTTTGTATGTTTTTATATTTTTAAACCATCCAGGTAATGACATTTATGAGGATGAGACTGCAGGACATGACTTGACCTAGGGAGGCGAGGCAAAGGCCTAGATAGTTTATGTCATGTTCAGTCTATGATTTAAGATTTAAATAAATTATTTTGATAAGCATAGGAGACTTTAGTATTTTTTTAAATAAGTGCTTCCACAGACTCTATTTTGGATTTAAGAATTTAATAAAATTTATTTTATTTATGGAATCTTTTGCATCTAGCACGTCGTTAGTAAGAAATTTTTTTAGTCAAGTTTAGTAACACATTGGCTCCCCGAAAAATGAAAATTCTAAAAATGTCTTTATTGGAAAGCGGGGTGTTACAATTAAAAATAAAGGAAGAGCTCTTTTCTTGACATGGATGGTTCATAGTCACATTTTGTAAAGTTACTAATTACAAGAGATGTATGGAAAGCAATATAATTAGTGATGAGATGCTAATTATGTCTTCCAAGTGCAAAAGCTATCAAAGTAGTACATGGATGAGTGCCAAGATCGATTTCACGGGGACAATATGGTTCATGTAAGCCTTAGGTTTCATTTGTAAGGCAGAGCAATCAGAAAACTGAAGTAAAAAAAATGTTATAACTGTTGTATATGCAATGATGAATTTTCAGCAATGTTGGATTGAATGGAAAGTATATATTTACGATTGAATTACTAAATGGATGAGCATAAAAACTCTGGGTTGGGTTTTGTGAAACTATATTCCATTTCTAACTGTAAAACTTGAAAGAAAGAACAAAGAAATTAAAAATGGCTAGATTCAAAGACACTCCAACAAAAATACTGTGCAAAATGTGATCTAAAAGTCTAAGAGACAATTTATCAAACTTTCACAGATTTAACATGCCTCACAACACAGTAAGATTATGAAAAGGAAATCATCGGAAAAATGAGAAATCAACTCCAATCCAAATCTGGGTTACTCCCCAAAACTTAGGCTTAGAAATTTAGCCTAACATGTTCAAACTAAAACTATGAGTAAACATCTTAGCATCTCCAAATTAAAAATAAGAAAAACAGGAATTGAAAGTGGGGGGAGAATGGAATTTCTCTGCTGCTTCTTGCTCTCTGCATAGAACTTTTTCTTCTTAATGATGATCATGCCCTCCATCGCAACATCTGCTTCTTTATACTCCTCAGCCCCCTAACTGATTTTTCTCCCTTCTCTTTCATGTCCAAGAGCTACCCCCTAGTCTGACTCAGCACAATATTCCTTCTAATTCATGAGTTTTTCTTCTCTTCCAAAAATGCCCTGCAACATATAAGTGTAAGTGTTTATTATTTTAAGGGTAAATATGGTACTTCAGATTTTTATGCAATATAATGTCAGGTGACACTTGGTGCCACTAGCTGCAATTTTCTGTATGTTTCATGTGCAAAGTATTGGCAGCAATTAATTTGGCTCTAGTACTTAAAATCTTATGCATAATTAAGTGCTCAACTCCTTTGATGAGATAAATCACTCACTTAAGCTACTTAATTATGCATTTCTAACACTTTATCAATTACTATCCAAGTTAGAAGATCAATCCGAGTCATTAGATTTAGACACATCACCTTATATCCTTATTTCCTCAAACCTAAAAGTTAACAATTGGAGTTTCGAACTTTTTACCGTTTTGGTTCCTTCGTGTGTAACTTTTAGTACCTTCGAAGCCTCCTTAACAATTTCACACCTTGATATTTGTTTTAATTCCTCATGTGAGACAATTATATTGAAAATGGCATTTAATCCTACTATTCCAATTGCAATTAGCAAGGTCATCTCTAGTCCAACTATCTATGGCTGTAGAGGATTTAGTCCAGCCCTTCTCAATACAATACCAAACAAGTTCATCCAAAGAAGTACATCTAGCCATGAAAAGTGTTGTTTGATAACAGTTTGAAGACTACAGTCTATAATAAATAATCTAAAGATGCCTTGAGAATTAATGTACGTAGCTAATTTTGAACCACCTAAAAATCATTGTCGGAACACTTCAAGTGAGAGAATTGATGTTATAATGGGAAAATGATAATTAGCAAACTCCTCTACAATTATTTTCAAACATTGTTTTAAATGGAATGTAGTTATTTGATAGATATTATTTTAAATGAATGGCACAAGTAATACATAATTAATTATTTGTAAAATAGTTGTAGAAGAGTTATAGCTAGAGATATAATTATGTGGTTGTAACCTTATCTTCGTACGTTATTTTTCCTTCAGTTGGGATAGATAAACTATTAGCGAAAATGATCATCTTCTAACTATTTTACAATTGTATATGAAATGGTTGGTACGTAGTTTTATAAAGTAGTTGTAAGAGAGATGGAGATGCATCCGTACTACCATTGTTAGCAAATTGGCTATTCACCAATAAAACCAAGGCTTACAATACAAGTATAGTAGTTCACTACCTTAAGAGTTAGGCTGTGTTTGGATGTTAAACTGAGTTGACTTGAGATGATAAAATATTGTTAGAATATTATTTTTTATTATTATTATTATTTTAGAATTTAAAAAATTTGAATTGTTTATTATATTTTGTGTTGAAATTTGAAAAAATTGTAATGATGAGTTGAGATATATATCGCGATGAGTTTAGTTTCCAAACGAAGCCTTAGTATTTTCGATGACTTTTTTTTTTTTTTAAATTTCCGTCGATTCAAATAGCCAGAAATGAGAGATTATTTGCGATACATTCCACCGTAAGGAGAAAAAGTAAGAAAATATTATTTCTGGTGACTTTACCTATATATTATTGTATTATGGATGAAATTAGTTATTAACTTACGAAAAAGCGAAAAAATGATGAAAAGTGAAAAACAATTATATAAAACATTTAGCATAAATTTGGTCATATATATATTTGGTAGTACCCATAATTTTTTTGACATCAGCATATTTATATTTATTTCTTTGTACTCATTGCCTGGAAACTTTTGGTCAATATAATCATGAAGTATTCCATTAATTCTCAATGAACATATAATAATTATATACCATGATCTCTTAAACACTTTGTTTAAGACATAAACAAAGTAGACCAGAAGTACTGTACAAATGGCCCTCCAGTAGGAATTTTCCCTCGTAGATTATTGAAAGAGACATTTAGATACTTCAGGTACAAAAGTGCTTCTAAGGACTTGGGAATTCTTCCAGATAAATTGTTGCAAAAAAGATATAAGATCTCCTAGCTTAAGAGTGCACCAAAAGACTCTGGAATTGAACTTTCTAGTTGGTTCACTGCTAAAGAGAGATTAGTTTGTTAGATCTATGAGGCCACTGATTGTTATTGGGATATTCCCTGATAGTTGATTTTTTGATAGATTCAATATCCTTAGGACTTTCATATCTCCAATCTCTAATGAAAGAATGCCAGTTCACGAATTGGATGATAGGTCAACCTCCAAGAGATTTGTAAGGCTCCAAAAGCTCAAAGGAATCATGGAAGTTAATTGGTTGAAACCTAAGTAGAGATATCCTAGGGAAGTTAGATTGCTTATGCATGTTGGAATATGTCCAAAAAAGCTTATTGTTATCTAGATACAAGCCATACAAGCTCTTTAGATGAGAAAGATAAGATGGGATATGACCCTCTAGTTTATTAGCTAATTCAAGGGCCAAACCTTGTAACATGCGCAATCTTCCTAATGTAGTTGGAATAGGTCCTTTCAATTCGTTGTTGGATAGGTCCAAAATAATCAAACTACTTAGATTCCCAAGCTCTGCAAGAATGCTTCCCTTAATATGGCAAGAAGATAGGTAAAGTCTTTCAAGAGAGAGAGAAAGGTTATCAATGGAATTGGGAAGGAAGCTATGATCATGAAAGGGATTGAATGAAAAAGACATAATTCTAAGATTTTTGCAATTTGGTAAGTAAATGAAAAGACTCAATTCTTGACTTCCCATGGTCAAATTATTATATCCCAGGTTGAGCCACTCGAGGAGCCTTAAATTATCAAGTGCTTCTGGAATTATGCCCGACAATGAATTACTACCCAAGTCTAGGAGAGTGAGCTGTGCAGCATTGGATATGGAGTTGGGAATTCTTCCACTCAATTTATTTTCTGGAAGACCAAGTTGTTTGAGCTTTGGAAGGGAGAGGCCCATATCTGTTGGAAGATGGCCTGAAAATTTGTTATACCCGGCCCATTGAAATAGTTTGTATTGTTGAGATATTGAAGATCTTGAATGGAATTGGGCCAACAAAACCATTGATTAAGGTGCTAATAAACTCTAGATTCTGGAGGTTACCAATTTCATTTGGTATTGAACCTGCCAAAATATGAATATATATGTACTTCTATTAGGACAAAAAGAAGGAAAGAAAAGAAGTAGTGGTTTTAATAATTAAACATACACAAGTTTTGTAGGTGGCATTCTTACTGATTGAGTTACGTACCGCTTACTATTTTGTTATGTGGGCCATGGAGGTGTTATTACTTGTAGTGAATGACCCTCAAAAAAGTTGAAAACATGTAATGGAAGAAGTGAATCAAACAACATCAATTTAAGCCTTATACCGAGGCCGGTGACCTCAAATTAGTGGAATGATAATTATAATTTTTCCTGGAATTATATTTTTTTATCCGGAGTCAAATGACAATTTACCCTAAAAAATCCAGAAAAACTACTGCTAGTTTAGTTTTTGAGCATTGGAAACTTATAGTCACACCAAATTAAAGAATATTATAGACTATAGGCAATAAGTTTTTCATTGTTAATTGATTTTTTCCAATCCTCCACATTTTTTTGGAATATTAGACTCTCTAAAATCTTCAAGTTTCCACATGGTTGACGATGAATTTGTGCCTAATTAATCATATACTATCATAGAGCATATTTAATAAAACAATGGTCGTATACACACATATATAATTGACTGAAACAAAACTAATCATACCTTCAAAGTTGTTGTCGTTAAGATATAACTTTGTAAGCATGGTTAATTAAGTTCCCTATTTTCGGAGATATCCTTCCATTGAAATTATTCAGGGAAAGGGATAGAACTTGTAACTGCTTACACTTGTACAAAGTGGGCGGAAGTTGACCATGAAGCTGATTGCTACTCAAAGAGATAACTTGCAAGTTAGGAAGATGATCAAAGATGTACATTGGTAGTGTACCAACCAAAATATCAAAGCTTAGATCAATGAATTGCAACGAAGACATGTTGACCAAGATGGATGGCATCGGACCATTTATATATAAGTTTGTTTCCTCTGAGGCTAATTTCTGCATGCAAGCCAAATATGTTGAATATAGAGGAAGGTATGGCTCCTGAAAGTTGGTTATATGCAAGAGAAAATTGTTGCAATGAAGTTATGTTCGATAGAGATAGTGGAATAGTACCTCCGAATTTGTTACCAGATAGACCCAAAAATTGAAGTTTTGTTAGCAACCCAATCCAAGATGGAATTTCTCCGCTCAATTCATTGAATCCAAAGTTCAAGAATTTCAACCGAGTAAGATGAGACAACTCATTTGGCAATGAGCCATGAAAACTGTTGTTTCTTATGCTTAGGCTAACAAGGAAACGAAAGGTTCGCAATGTGCGCAGGAATGGTACCAACAAGGCCCATGTAGGAAAGGTTTAAAGCTTTGACTCGTAGATGTTTAGAACCATAAGTGACACCGACCCAATTGCAAACAGAAGTAGAGGTGGACCAATTGTTTGTTAAAACATGATCAGGATCATAAGAAACACGATCTTTCAAGGCCAAAAGAGCAGATTGGTCAGTGGTAACGTTGAGAATTGCAGGATTAGCAAAGTTAAAGATGCAAGATTGTACCAAAAATAACGTAATTGTAAAGTGGAGGCTGAGAAAACAAGTTGTTTGTAGGTTGGCCATGAGTTTGTAAGTGGATTGAGGTACTCGATTTGTGTTGCAATACTTGTACTCAAACGAAGAACGAGTGAGGTATGTTGTATGTTGGCCCGGTCTGTAAATTCATTTTTTTTAAAACAGGAGAGAAAAAAGAGTCACTACAACACAATTTGTCTTTTGTGACAGAGGAAACCGTCACCAAAAATTGCCAAAACGTCGCTAAAGATATTTGGTGACGGTTTGAAACCGTCACCTAATGTGCTTCACAGAAAATAATTGGTGACGGTTTACTGATGAGCCGTCGCTAAAAATGTTTTTAGGTTGGAGGTGTTTAATTTGGTCGAACGTTCAAACGTAGCCTTTTTTGTGACGATTGAGAACTGTCACAGAAAATAACGTTTCGACTTCCAATTGAACTTTTGAACAACAACCCGACCGATTGGCGTTCGAATGAGAGAAGTTGACGTTCGTTGACTATAGTTCGAACGTATCGTATTTACGTTCGAACGTTTATGCGTCCGAACGTTAATTATAATAAACGTTCGAATTTCCATTCGAACGTTAACGGACCAATGTTCAAACGTAACAGGTTTAACATTTGGACGTTATTTCTAATGTAAACGAAGGAGCATTCGAATGCAAGTTGTACGTTCAGAGGTTTGTTTGAATGTTAATCATTTAATCATTTGAACTTTTTGTTCGTTTGAGGGTCAGTACGTTCGAACGTAGAGGCCTATGTTCGAATGTTACTATACAATTTTATGTATTCACGTTCGAACGTTTTTACTTTACATTCGAACATACAGATCAGAAATACTAATTTCATAAAATTTAAAAACATACTAATTATATCATATTACATACCATCAATTAACAACTAACAATGTCTTATAAAATTTTAAAATTAGATATTAAAACTAGCCACCACTACTGATAAAATTTATTTCTTCTTTTTTCCTCGCCCACTACAATTCTGTTGCAACAACATAACACGCTCCATTTGCACCATCATCTCCCATTGCGCTTGCTCTTGGACTTCACTGCGTATTCTTTCCTCCTAGTCTCTCTGTTGGTCCTGTAAACGCATCTCTAAATGAGATTGTCGTTCAAAGAGAGACTCTAATTATTGCTGTCTCGACCTCATATACTCATTCTTATGCCATGCAACTTCTAAATTTTTGATAAGATTATTAATTTGTGAAGTCGATGAGATTAAGGGGGATGAACATCTACGCTTGATAGATCGTCCCAAACCGCTTACCATAGTAGATTGCGGCCTGCGTACTTGCGTGAATATGTCTATGTCACTAGGAGAGGATTCCCCAGAAGTCGACTGCATCTCCATCATTTTTTTCTACAATTTGAAAGGTAATGATCGTTAATAAGTAACATATTAAAAGAAATAGAAATAAAAAATAAATTATTCACATGTTACATAATTTATTTAACAAAATTAACACTGCTTATATAATTATCTGCAGCAACATGATCTTTCCACTCACTATGCTCATTAATATGAGCAGTAGCATAGACATGAATGAGGGAAAAGTTTTTAGGATCATCACGTTTCTAACAAAGCGACATTAGCAATTTTAAAAAGATAATGTTAGTACTTAAATAATAGAATATTAGAAAAATAAATGAATTTTTTAATTACTATTTTTTCAACAAGACGGTGGAATGACTTTGAGCCGGCACGATCGTGGACAGTCAGAGCGGATCTATTCTGTGCATTTGTAGAACTCAAGTGCTACAAAATATATTAAGAATGTTAATTGTAATATGTATACATATAATATATTGAACGGATATGGATGTAAATAATTAAAAGATATAAATGTAAAATACCTGATAATTTGGAGATGCGAAAATTCACAACACTTTCTCCAATCATCTAACTTCATCTGCTGGAAAGGAGACTGCGCAACCTCTTCCAACGTCTCAAACTTCTTGAAGTGGTCATGACATCGTTCCTTACGACGTCGGAATAGTGTAGCCATCAACTCATTCACGGTTCTCAAATCCTCGCTATGGCCAAAGTCTAGGTCGAATTCATCCTAACAAGTGAATCAGGTCAAAAATATGATATACTAATCTAGGTGAAAAAAATGTACTCTCAAAGTAAACTCTCCAGCACACGACTTCGAATGTTCTCTTTAATCTCATTTGTAACATGTTGTTATAAGCGCACATAAAATAGAGTATAAGCTCGAACTACTGTGGCAATATAGGAGGAAAGTGTTGTTGCACTATTATCCACTCCTCAAGTGGAATTATCAGGAATGGTGATCTTGAGTTTTTCGTGCCTTCTATTTTTCTCAAGAGAGATGCCACGTGTATAGCCACGACCTCGACGTGCAGAATCATCAACTACATGATAATAGATAGTATAATTGCAGTTATATGGTTATTGAGCCAAAAATATTAATTATATAATTAATTATAAACGATAATATTTCCTTACTAGTAGGTGTCGACTGGTCGTTGTTCTCTTGCGTGTTAACTTGATCTTCAGGAGCGGATTCCTCGAGTGGGGAGTCTTCAATGGGTTCAGGATTTGGACTTGGCAGAGGCACATTTCTTCGTTGTAGTTTTGGCGGCATTCTTGAAAATAATTAATTATATCAAAGAAAATTAATTAGAAGAAATTATGAAATTCAAGTTATTTTATAGTCACCTCTAGGGGTGTAAATTTAAACCAGAAAATCGGTCCAAACTGGACCGGTTGGTCCGGTTTTGAACCGGTCCAGTCCGGAACCGGTTCCTATTTTATGAAAACCGGCTAGATCCGATCCAGTTTCGGTTCCGTAGTTTTCGGGATTGGACCGAACCGGTTGGAAAAAATATATATCTAAAATTAATTTTATATATTATACAAAATATTTATGTATATAATATATAATTATATATTAAATTTTTATATATAATATATAATTATATATAAGATAATGTTGTTCTAATTTATAAAATAAAAGTTTAATCTTAAAGATGAAAATTTAATTGATCATATGATTTAAACATAATATATATATTAAATTATTAATAACATTTTATCATAAGAAGTAACACTTTATTATATGTTTTTTACATTTAAGAAAAATGGAAAACTGGATCGAAAACCAGTAAAACCGGAGGTACCGGTATAAAGGGTTAATCGGGGCGTAATCAATTTTGAAAAATACAAAACCGGTACATACCGATTCGGTCCTAGATTTTGTCCAAAACCAGACCGGACCGGACCGATTACACCCCTTGTCACCTATATGAATAAAATATTTAGTACTTTTATTCTTCATCTTCGAATGTATTTTCCATGCTTGTTTCAGAATCTCCATCAATAACATCTTCATCATCATCATGCACCTCTTCTTCATCCTCCGTATCCACCTCCTGGCTGGATTCTGGTTCGTTTTCATCTTCTGACTCTTCTTCTTCTTCTTCCTCCTCACTTACTTGAATTGAATGATCATTTAATACGGAAGGGTCGAGATGGATGGGTGGGACGCGTGAAGACGACATGAGGACTAGTATGAACGAACCCATAGTAAGGGAAAGCAAATTCTTAAAACGCTGCGCAAATTCTTAGAGTACTAAGCAAATCCCTAGAACCTTAAGCAAATTTCGAGGACGGAATTATTTAAGGTGGGAAGATTGTAACACCCCGCTCCTTCCTTCTTACGTACGCTTCTTCTTTCTAACGTACATTCCTTCTTTCTGATGTAAGCGAATTTTGAAGGCAGAAATTATATGATCATCTGCCCCTTCTATCTAGCGACTTCGAGCCTCATCATGCGTGCCGAACCCCGATAGCGTGTTTCAAAAGATATGAGGTGACTTATAAGGCACGTCCAATGTTTTAAATATACTAGAAATATTTATAAGGAGTATTTCTAGTGTTATTAAACTATGCTTGATTTTGAATACGACAATTATAATATTCTTGAAGAGCTCCAAAAATATTATATAAATGATTCCAATAATTTAAAATATTATGGGATTTAAATTATGTTGAAACCTTTAATTAATTTAATAGTTTTATTCTCTTAAATATATTAAATAAGACTTCATCATTTATTAATGATGAAGAGCTATTATTTTATAAACTAAAGTTAGTTTAAATAATATTCTACCTTAATTCCTCTAAGTGTTTTTAATTAAGTTAATGTTTATGCATTTTCAAATCAGTATTTTAATCCCCATCGTTAGATCGTTGTGTAGATTTCCAGACGAAGGGACTGGGTTAAATACCCAGACCCCCTCCCTTTCTTCCTCACTTTTCCCCCAGCTCTCTCTCTCTCTTCCCTCTCCCCAGCTTATGTCATACACAGTTCACTCTCCAAGCCGTTCCTCCACTCCTCAGCTTGGCGTCGCCGTGCGTCGGCAGACCTCACTACCGCCACCACCAGCTCCACCTCACTCCGGTGAGTCCTCCCATGCCGGTCTCCCTCTCTCACGCTCTCTCTTCCTCTCTCTCGGCAATGCACAGCCTGAATGGGCTTGGTGCTCACTACACCTCCGTGTGCTGCCCAACGGCGCCACCACCTCCACGGCAGCTTCTCCTCCCACCGCCCATCACCCTCCACCGTGCAACCCTCCCTCTCTTTTAACGGTAAGTAACCGAAATGGGTTTTTAACCCATTTCCCCTCCTTGCGCCGCGTGAGCGGCCACCCACGGCCACCAAGCGCCTCCATGTGCTTCCCCATCCCTCCCCCTTCCTCCTCCATGTGACCAGAGGCCCATAGCCTCCCTCCACTGCAAGGATTTCTTCTCGCCCACCACCGTATGCCGCCACCCACAATGCCCAGCCACCATCATGAGCCTCCTCTAGCCACCACCGACATATCCCAACTGCCCATAGCCTCGATCTGCCACCCATGCATGCACACTCTCTCTCAATCTCTCACGGGCTTCTCCCCCCTCACACACTACCATTCCTCCCTCCACCACTGTGGACTGCCGTACCACCACCACCGAGCCTCCACGGCTCCACCAGCAACCTCCCTTAGCCGAACCTTAGGTCCAAACCACCACTTTATGTGGTAGGTAGCCATTGCATGTGATGGACAGCCACTGCGCGTGGCCAGATCCGCCGTGTTACGCTCCTTGCTACCATCACAAGACCGCCACGAGCCCTTCCAAGACCACACCGAGCTATCCAAATGCCCAAACAGTCACTGTACGTGGGTTAGCCGCCACGTACAACCCTTTCAACATCATCAGCTGTGACGATCAACGAGCAACGCACGAGTTATCCCATCGATGGTATAACCCTCTATCCCTGTTATTTATGTTAGATGTTGATTAGTTGACCAGGGTGAGGACTGTGCTGTTAGTATTGTTGAGTTCGTTGTGTTGTATGGAGATGTGATGTGTTGTGTATGTGAAGTGTTGGACATATCTGTGTAGTGCGCTGTGAAGTGTTGGGCGTAGTTGAGAAGTGTGTTGTGAAGTGTTGTGGACTGTGCTGTGTAGTGTGGTTGTGGAGTATTGGTTGTATTGGTGACGTGGCATGTGGAATGGGAACAGTACACGCTGAGTGTACTCTGTGTGTGGCGTAGTGTGAGATAAGGAGAGTATATGTAAAATATACCCTTCTGGCGTATTGTGGAATGGGTAGAGTACACGTGAAATGTACTCCATGTGGTGGTGTGATGCACCATATGGCAGATATGCCATAGTGGTGATGTGGTATAGCGTGTGTGAAGGGAGTACATGTGGAGTATACTCCATGTGGTGAAATTATGCACCATATAGCTGGTATGCCATAATGGTTATGTGGCGTATTGTGTATGAAGGGAGTACACGTGGAGTGTACTCCATGTGGTGGAATGATGCACCATATGGCAGGTATGCCATAGTGGTGATGTCGCGTAGTGTTTGAAGGGAGTACACGTAAAGTGTACTCCATGTAGTGGAATGATGCACCATATGGTGGGTAAACCATAGTGGTGATGTGTCATAGTGTATGAAGGGAATACACGTGAAGTGTACAACATGTGGTGGAGTGATGCACCATATGACGGGTACGCCATAATGGTGATGTGGCATAGTGTGTACGAAGGGAGTGCACGCGGAGTGTACTTCATGTAGTGGAGTGATGCATCATACGGTGGGTATGTCATAATGGTAATGTGGTGTAAAGTGTGTGAAGGGAGTACAAGCAGAGTATACTCCATTTGATGGAGTGAGACACCATATGGCGCATATGCCATAGTGATGATGTGGCGTATGTGAATGGAGTATATGTGGAGTGTACTCCACGAGGCAACGACACTCCGTTTGGCGTGTCACAAAAATTAGGATAGCTGTGTGATTGATGGGCGTAGAGTGTGGTAAATTGTGTCGGGAACTGTGGAAGTGTCCCGAAGTAGTTATGGCATAGCCTGTAGTCTAAGGTGACAAGTGTCACCGTGATGGACTTATGACTGGAAATATGTGTGAAGTAGTAGAACAAGTATCAGAGTAGTGCAGCGGAAGCATGACTGGGCAACGTCACGAAGTGACGTGGTTACTGACAGTCGTGCTTGTGATGGGTGAGAAGTTAGTGTACAAATGGCGTAATGGGAACGTGACAAGATGTCACGATGTGACAGGAGTACGTGAGGGACCGTACTCGTGATGAGTTAGGAGTTGGCGTAGAAATGGCATAGTGGGATGTCAGGTGACGTGACAAGGTCATAGTGTAGCTTGGGAATAGTCTCGAGCTATATGATGTGACGTAAGGCGTGGATATGAATGGAGTCTTGTCGTGTTAAGTATTGCAATGAACTGTCAAAGGGACGGGTAGCATGAAGAGTCATGCTAGCCGAGTTAAGAAATTGTTGGTATCAAAGTATGGTACTTGTTTACACAAGCAGGTGATCAACGTGTTATATGTTGATCTTAGTTGATAAAGGGGTAAGGTACATGTGTAATCTGATTAGACACATGTGCCGGACGAATTCACCATATGTAATGGGTAATTTGTCCTGAGTACAGTTACACAGTGCTTAAGCCTCAGAGTTGGCTTAGAGCTATGTGGCTTGTATGGATGAGAATGGGGATTTAGTGTGGGCTAAGGTGCATGAAGGTAGTGACAAGTGTATTGTTAGGATTGGAATGCGTGATTCCATATGTCGGAATCATGCGTCGAATGTGGTTAGTAAGAAGAGTAAGACGAATGTCTTAGTGTCTTAATCCTAAGGTGAATCATGGGTTCATTTTAGTGGATGAGCACTTGGAGTAGAACGTCGAGTTTGGAAGAGGTAGTGACCGTAAGTGGTCCTCGAAGGTCTTAGCATAGTAAAGGGTATGTAAGAGCACAGGATAGAAGAGAGTATTCCAAGTGAAGTGTAGTTCTACTTCTAAGTTTAAATTGCTTATGTTCTAGATAGAGAAAGACGTTAAGGTTATACATATGCATGTAGGTTGCCATCTGACATGCACATGAATGGACTGCATGATATGCTAGTAGCATGGAGTCCAGGTAAGTGTTACGTTCATACTCTTCTAGAGTTTTCTAAAATATAAAGAAACGAAAGCAAAACGCTTTTCCTCTACGACGCTTTACGAAAAGACACGAAAAGACGTTTTACGAAAGAAAATGCTAAGTGTTCAAAGGTATATGTATGTAAGACTCTCCTTGGCAGCCCTTTTTTGCGCAACGAAAGTATTAATTGTACACGTGTGAATAGATGACTATACACTGTATCTATTGTATGTATTTTCTAAGAAAATCCATGAACTGATGAAAATGCATTAAAGACATGAAAACGGATGCTTTCATGGATCCTACAAACCGATACTTTCATAAGTGCCATGAGGTGATGCTCATGGATGCCGTAAAAGATGACGTTTAAGGTGATGCTTATGGATGCCATGAAAGACGACGTTTACGCCCATGTATATCTTTAAATGACGTTTTTCATGAATGAACTGTTAAATGAAGGATAGAGCTGAAATGAACTGAAAGTTTAAGCCCATGCCTTAAACGACGTTTTCCATAAACTGAACTTTTGTATGAAAATACGTAACGGTCACATGAATGAATGGAAAGAGTACCAATGAATGGGCAAATTGCAACGCCGGGTAAGTAGTACTGGTAGTGCACCCAGTGTTGCCCCCTGATTGAAAAGAGATTCTCAACCCGTGGCCACGGGTGGAGTCCAGGTCCAAAGGAAGACCGCTAACCCCAACATACGGGGCGTAACAATGTGTACTGACCTATGAAAGTAATAAGAAAAAATGTATGTATGAACGCATGAAAGCACGAACGCACCGAATTCTTTAAGAAAGTAAGGCACTGACGGGGGAAACGTATTAAAGAAAGGAAAGCCCCTTTTAAAGATAAAAATCTCATCTAGTGATGTTTTCAAATGAACGCACGCATGCATGTATGCATGTAAGTATAGTATGTATGAATGATAAATGCATGAATGAAAATCTATGTTATTATATTTTAACTGTATGAAGTAATGCTTACGAGTCATCGACTCATTTTAGTTTTTATACATGTCCCTCCCCCCACAGGAACCGAATAGTCAGGACGGACACGGCCCATGGGAAAGAGCACGGAAATCTAGGCATGAGTTTTAATTGTACGAGAGATCATTTTTATTGTAAGATTAATATTTTCCGCAATAAACCTCTTTTATTCTAAAACACATTTTATTTTATAAACGTATAGTCTTGTACCCTGGGTATGCAAGTAAAAAGTTTTAAATCGAACGGTAATTCCCGTTGTCCTTTCTAAAACTATTTTATAAAAAGTCTCACCACAAGGACGGTCGTTACAACTCGTATTGGGGCTTGTACTATTATGGTATAGCTAGAGGTCTTGATTAATGAGTTCGACGAACTCATATGGGAGCAAACGAACCTGAGAGATGTTTTCGTCAATAGAGGCTGGGAAAATATCTGCACATTGAGGGGGAAAGTATACCCCTCAATGGTTAAAGAGTTCTATATGAGGATGTGTGACATGCCTCAAGACGCATCCTCTCACACTGTGACTATACGCGGTGTTTCCATTGAGATTTCACCAGATGTCAATGCCGAGCACCTCGTGATTCCTCGAGAAGTTGAGACATATGCACACGCTACACCACGTGAGGATGTAGGCACTTCTGCATCATCTACTGGCCGTCCATTTGAGCCAGCATCAGCCAGAGATGCAGACCAGTCAGAGGCCGAGGATACTGGCCTCGAGGCTCGGGATGATGACCGAGACGAAGATTTCTACATCCTTACCAGGAGGGACCGCATGCAGATCGAGAAGAATAACGCCTTCAACCAGAACCATCTGCTACCTTTCTTTCGCATGTTGCACCTTATTGTTGCAACAAACATGGATCCTGTGGCACAAAAAACCACATTTAGTCGGCTTCGGGCACAGTTTTTTATACGAGTGACAAGTGGAGATCCCATAGATTTGCCACTGCCCATCTTTGAGAGGATCCGTTAAGAGGCGAGCATCGTCTCCAATAAATAATCTCTCATACGGTGTCCTGATCAGTCAATTATTACTTGCACAGGGAGTGCCAACCCAACTAGAGGAGCGGGTCAAAGATCAAATGAGCCCCCTCGACATGACCATGCATCGACGTAGCATTGGACAGGCAAGGGGACGTCAGCCACCCCTGTAGAGGATCTAGTTTCTCTGACGCAGCCTGAGCCAGGTCATGTGGGGAGTAGTAGTCAGTAGCCGCCGAGTACATCTGCGGGAGATGTGCGGCCTGATTGGGTTGATGTGGTGATCTCACAACTGACTGCGCATATCGATCGATCGCTTGCGATTATAGAGGCGTCTATCGCCGAGATCACCCATCGTGTGGGTATCCTCAACGACAAGGTTGATACCTTGACTAAGGAGGTACGAAGTTCGAATTTCGCGAGCAACGCTATCATCTGAGTGTTGTTTACAAAATTCGATCATATTTTGTATTTTGCTTTTAATATATGTAAAGAAAAATATTATTTAATATTTCTATAATTTTTTAATTTCAATTCTCAATCTTCTTTAATGTTATATTTTTCAACTTTAATACTAAATCACTACACTTCAAATATATATAAACATAAATATATTTTTATATATTACAAATTGTGTATATATAAATATATACAAGTCAATTTTTTAGATTTGTTCACAAATCATGCACTATAAAATCCACATAATTTTTAAATTAGAGTCATATTTAATTTAAACTTACAATTAACGTTCAAACGTTAGTAATTAACATTCAAATGTTGGCGCAAAACATTTCACGTTCGAACCTTAATTATTAAAATTCGAACGTTAGCGCCAAAACATTTTACTTTCGCATGTAAGTAGCCACAATGTTCGAACGTATATGTGACGTTTGAACGTAAATTTCTCATATATTAGAATGTTAAAAAAATCTCATCTATCTTTAATGACGGTTTCTAGAAACCATCGTAGAAAAAGTTTTTTAGTGACGGTTTGGGGACTGTCATAATTTTAATTTCAACCGTCACTAAAAAAGAATTGTGTTATAGAGTTGGAGTGGTTTGTAACTTTGTGCGTTGAATTCCTGAATGACTTCTACAAAAAAAGTAATTTTGTTATTATTATAATTATTAATATTATTGTTGCTTAATTCATAACGTACTGGGCAATCGCATTGCCCACGCACTAGATCACTCTTCCTTGTCACAGCGAGAATACTCACTTATTTCGATTCGATCTATCATAAAGCTACAAAGGAATTGAGATATTCCCAAATTCTTACTCGAATTCGAATATCCAAAATATTTTTTTGCAACGAGAAATAGACATTTTGCAAAGGTTATTTCCGTAGCAAAAAATGATTTTGTTGTAATGTCCTTAGATAAGTCCTATAGCATTGCCTTTTATCTAAAGAAAAATTATATTCATCATCTCTATACTACACATATATTTTTATTTTTTTCCCTTAGTGGGTATATGGTATAAAAATAATGAGTAGAAGAACTCATGAACTAGTTTAACAGGAATAAAACGAAAAAATAAAAAATAAAACAGATATGGTATATAGTGTGGAATGATTAGTAGTAAAACTCAAAGCAAGAGTTTTTGTCTGAAAATTCAGTCTGCAAATCTGCCACGAGTCCCTTGAACAAAGGAAAAAAAAAAATGCTATCGAAGCGATGAGAATTTGTATCGATTTATTTACTCACAAACAAATAATGTTTGCCATTTTTTGTCTCTTCTACTTCTAGAAAATCGTCATAAATAACGGATATAATCATTTGTACTATTCCTTTTAAGAAATGGTATAACTGTGGAATGTAACATCATCTTGCAGAGGCATATATATATACACGTAGATAGACATTTTGAAGTTAGCATAGATTTGCTTGGAAATAAAAAAACAGTTACAAAGGAAAATTATAAGGCTGATGAGACCCTCTTCAATTTTCTATGTAAATTAGATAATTTAGTACAGATTGAGAAAAATAAGCAAATATTAAGTATTGAATTGGAATTAATAATACTTGGAAAATTCATATCGATGACATTAATTACTTATATTGAGAAAACAACGCAACATATTACACCATGACTCCATTTTTAAATTTTAGTATAAAATCTGATAAATAATGTTACATTCATTCGTATTTAAAAAACGAAATCTATCTCAAATATTTCTCTGTCAACATTAATCTAATTGCTACAGTAATCTGAAAACAACTGTCTAAAATATTTTTTAATTCCCAAATCCGACTAGCTCGTTCAAAAAAACTAGTCTCAATTTGATTGTTGTACCGAATATTTTGGGTTGGAATTAAATCATTGGAACATAATATAATTTCTTCTGAAGAATTCCAATCTAAACAATGAGAAGATGCGAATACAATGAGGCTCGGGACTTTCGTAAATCGTACGTATGTCATAAGCAAAGAAAATTATTGCTCATGTACAACTATTGATCAGACGACAAATTAAGCTATATATTACACAATGATTCAATTTATATCTGATTATGTTGATGCGACATTATCTCTTTTTTTTTTTAATGTTAATATAAAAGTTTATAAATGATGTCATGATAGAGTTGCCATATTCTTTCCTCTTTGACACGTACGTACTTTTTTTTCCATACTCCGTTGACTCTGAATCTCTGACAACGCAAGAGATGATGATAGCATGGAAAGATTATTTGTTTATTCTCTTGCTTCGCGTATACGTTGGTCTCAAAGAATAGAGTTTCCTATATGGATAATACTACTCTTCTTACTCTATTCTCTCGCTCAATTCTATCACTTTATTCTTTTAATTTTTTTTAATTTTTTTACTTAATAATTAAAAACATATTTTTTTAACAATATTATGATTTTTTATTTTTTTTTAAATATTTAAAAGTGTTAAAAAATACATATATGAAAAGACAAAAAAATAAAATAAAACCCTATAACTAACGATAGTTCCCGACAGTAGCTAGAAGTGATGAGTGTAGCAACACTCTTCCTATATATATATATATATACACACACCTAGGAAGGGCGCACATGCCCTGCACGTGTGCCTAATATGCACGTTTGTCCGGTAAAAAATACAAACCTATATTAGACAATATTTTGTAATTTGGTTTAATTTAAATTAATTTAACATATATACTACAATCAATTTGAAAGCTACTGAAAAGTTTGTGCGGAAAAATGAGGAATGACATAGATTAGAAGACGAACAAGAGTATTTCTACAAAGTAGAGACCAAATAAGTACAAAATAGACAATTTTTAAAAATGTAAAAAGACAACAAATGGTGGTTTGGATATAAAGATAATTTTAATTCATCTTATTAAATTATTAAAAAAAATTTAAATTTTCATATAAAATATAATAAATATTTCCTTTTCTTAAATTTTAAAATAATAATAATATTAAAAATAATATTCTAACAATATTTTATTTAATCTTTAATTTTCATTTCAACTAATCTCAACATCTCATCTCAATTAGGATCTAACCTATCAAAAAAAAAAAACAAATAAATACCTCAGTATCCAAACTCACCTAATCGGCAAAACAGCAAAAACATAAGGGAACTGGATTTGATGAGAAAAACAGGAAAAGAGAGAGAGAGAAATTGATGAGAACATTGTTCATCCCTTACTTATTTTCAAATAAAGGCCTATTTGAAAATAGATTTTATTCCAAAGTTTTCATATCATATTCCACCTCCTTTTAAATATAACTGAAATATAAAACTTTTAAAATAACAATCAACTTTCTCAAAATTTAAAATAATTTATTTTTTAAAATTTCAAAACAAAAATAATATTATAAAATTATAATCTAAGTGTCTGATAATATTTTTTATTTAATTTTCTCTCTTACAATTATTTTTTATAAAATTTTATCTCATCTAACTCTCTCCAATATTATATAAATTTTCAGAGAAGGAAAAAATTAAAAATGTTTTAATATATATTAACATATTCTAGACCATATTATCCAGCAGGACCAGCACTACAAATAATGTTAAATCATTGCGTTAGTTCAAAGGCAGGTTAGCTCTTAATTTAAGAATGTAAACCAGATCATTTTAATTTACTTCAAAAGTTTTCATAACCCTTTTTAATATTACTAAAACAAAAGCACTATAAGAAATAATAACAATGAAAAACATTAATTTATTTAACATTTTCACACTTGGCTAAATAAAATAGTAATAATGACATATTATATTTTTGAATTATTAAGAAGTTATAATTTATTTCCTTATGAAAATTTGTAATTATACTAACCAACCTACTATTCTTACTCTTAATAGTTATAGTTGGATGCGCATGTTGTATATTTGTTATTTCCAAAATAAATATATAATGTGTCAATTTTAAAATTCAAAACTACAGTGGTAAGTATTAAATAATTTAATCATATATTTTATAAAGTCTCATCCTTTACATTTAAAAAAAAAATAAACAAGCTATAGTACATTACAATCTGTAGATCTACCTCAAATAGTGTAATTAATTTCAGTTTAATTAATAAACTATTCAATTTATCCAGACATGAAAAAAAAAAAATTTAAGTTTATTTATTAATAAATCATTAAACAAAAATTATTAATAAAAGGAAAAAATTAGATTTATACTAAAATGTAACAATTCAATTCGATATTTACATAACTCAAAATTGAAGGAAATAAAATGCTGAACAACATTAAAGTTTAATTTTCAACATTTTGGTTTTTTATTAAAATTTTATGAAGAGTCGGTACCAATTTGGAAAAAAACAATACTATAGTCAAATTGTAAAGTTCAAATCAATTTGTAACATTACTCATTTTTCACATCTAAAGCCTAAGAGCAGTGCTACACCCTCCGAGATGGGTTCTGATAAGGATAAAAAAAATTACTTTTTTTATTTTTTTATTCAATTTTTTATACCCTTAAACATTAAAAAAAATTACAATATCATTAAAAATACTTTCTTATAATAATGAGATGAGATGAATTGATAATGTTTCTATATCTAAGCGGGACCTAAATGAGAAAATTAAAAAAAAAAAAAGCAAAGAAAATGTTTGTAAGAAGCTGAGATGAAATAAATACAAAACAAAGAGATAAAAGCTCAATGAAAAGTACTGTAAAAAGACATCAACCAAGAGTCGGCAGAAACAAGAAAGAAGACAAAACATAAGCTATATTTGTGATAAAATCAGGGGCAAAAAAGAAAAAATATTATTGGACGAAAACATTGTTTATGCCCTATTTGCATAGCCAGCGGCTTTGATTTGCTCGCGGCGGTTAATGGCGGCATGAGAGAGGTTGAGATTGGAAGGGGAGGGACGCCGGATGAAAGGAAAGAGAATGGGTCGGGAGGTGTTGGCCACTCCGGCGTGCGGCGGCGCACTAGAGTGGACGAAGAAACGAACGGGCCGTGCCTTGGATTTCCTCGTGGCAGTTAACGCCGGCCAGAGGGGAAGAGAATGGCCGGGGTGGTGTTGGCCACGCCGGCGTGTGGCGGCACACTGCAGGAAACGAAGAAACGGACGGGGGAGGGGGGAGGAGGGGCAAAACGGAAAATTGAGAATATAAGTTGGGGCAAAATGGGAAGAAGACCAGGGGCAAAATCGAGATTTAGAAATAAAAGCAAGAGCAAAATAGGAAAAGAAATATTATATGAAATACTGTTTATAGGCGATTCGCACATTTATATATAGTAGATATATATATATTGTGTTGATAATTATATATATTAATAAACAACAGGCCTTTCGTAATCAAACAATTAAAAGGTTTTGTTTGGGTTAGTGAAGAGGGAGAAAATGTGAAAAATAATAAAAGCACAATCTAGGAACGAAAATGACAAAGAGGGGGCTAGTTTAAGTTTTTAATGGAATATAATTAGGTATGATGATTGGGACTTTCATCAATCATTTATTAATTTTGATTCAATTCCTTCCCAGTTCTTCAAATTTAGGATGTAATAAATTAGAAGTTGATAACAGGTGAAATAGTTATCACGTATTAACAAGAAGTGTTTTGAGCTTTATTTATATAATCCGGGTATGATTATGAACCCATCTAAATGAATTGCTCGAAAAATCTCATTAGCTTCATTGACTTAGGCATCGGTGGCGTTCTCCTAAACCCCTAAGCCTCTTCCCTATTTGGTTGCAGGTTATCGTGTGTGAAAACTGTGAAACACGTCCTTAACAATTATTATTTTTAATATTATTGTTGCTTAATTCATAACGTACTAGGCAATCACATTGCCCCGCACTCTTCCTTGTCACAGCAAGAATAATCACTTATTTCGATTCGATCTATCATAAAGCTACAAAAGAATTGAGATATTCCCAAATTCTTACTTGAATTTGAATATCCAAAATATTTTTTTGCAACGAGAAATGGACATTTTGCGAAGGTTATTTTTGTTGCAAAAAATGATTCTGTTGTAGTGTCATGCAGATAATTCGAATGGCATTGCCTTTTATTTAAAGAAAAATTCTACTCATCATCTCTACACTACACACCTACTTTTATTTTTTTATTTTTTTTTCCTTAGCAAGTATATGATGTAGAAATAATGAGTAGAAGAACTCATGAACTAGTTTAACAGGATTAAAACAAAAAATAAAAATAAAACATATGTGGTGTGTGGTGTGGAATGATGTGTAGCAAAACTCAAAACAATAGTTTTTGTCTGAAAATTCAGTATGCAAATTTGCCGCGAGTCCCTTGAACAATAAATGCTTTCTCTGTAAATAAATGTAAGGGATCAATAAAGGAAACAACATCAATGCTATAATGTGCATGTATGGGTTTCGCATATAGCCACAAAAACTTAAAATATGTAAGCATTTTCGGAGCCAAAAAATGCATTCGAAAATTTTATTGTAACCAAAAAGAAAACATCAAAGTTCTGATATGTACTAACCTCCACTTTATTTCTATCTTCCATGGCAATAAGTAATTGTCTTTTGAGATGTTGAACCTCTTCTAAATTTGAATGTATTCAATATTTAGTTAAGTCACCTTTGACTACAGTCTTGTTTGTTCAAAATCCTCCGAATCATCAAAATTATACAAGAATTAAAAGAGAAACAAAAGTGAAATGGAAGTCTCGAGAGACCAGACCAAAAACATTTCACGACCATATAAGTGAAATGAAATGGATAAATAACAAACTCTCAAGAGACAGCAACATAAAATCAATAATTGTACCTAGCTTCAATATTTGGCATCTCACCTTATGCTTCTTTTCCTTAGGATTTCACTGTTGAATCATTACTACCTTAAAAATCCTGCAAAGTTGGAAGATAAACGTTAAGGCACAAGAAGCTTGGGATTTTCATATCCCACATCAACATATATCAAGGATACAATTGGCAATTTGCAAAGAGTATATGACTGAGTCTAATCAATAATTTTTATCCAGACCTTGAAATGATTACATAATATAACACAAAAACACTTGATCAAAACCAGAACTTTAATGGTACTTGATGAAAACAACTTAAAGTAACTACAGTCAAGGAACAAACCTTAATCCTTGAGCCAACCAAGTTCTTGCCATTATCTGATTCCTAAGACAACAATCACTCAATATGAAACTGATTTCAAAAGCACAATGGAACAACTTAAAGTAACTACAGTCAACGAACAAGCCCTAGTTGTATCTTTCCACCGCCACCAATTCCTTCCAACTCCACCATTTCATGTGAATATCCAAGCAAAAGTCATGTTTGTTATTAGATTGTACTCAAACAAAACTGTGTAGCCTTGCATTGAACTAACCTACTGAACATTAGTACAATTTTTATTAAAGAAGTCAATTAGTGTAGGTCTCGTAACAAATCGAACAAAATAAAAAACAAAAATTATATATTTTATATTATGCTTCTTGACAGTCTGAGTGGCTAAACAAGTACAACAAAGAACACAATAGAATTGCTAATTATCGGATGCAAAACACCAACCTAATTACTTAACACAATGGTGACATGACATCATCTCGATTCCAAACATAAACCAGAGTTTTGTCAGATTAATTCTCACCATCACAGAGGCCATTGAGACTCATGCCTACATTACCCATTTGCTTATGTGGAGTTACAAGGTTTGCATCCCAAGCTGCAACCTAATGTTTTAACACCAGAAATTAACAATTGAGAAGCAAGGTTTTGGAGAAACCATAAACAAATGAGAAGCAAGTAACAGACCTGCAATGAGCATGCCATTTGTTAAGATAAAATGGAAAGAAAAAGAGGAGCCTCAACCATCTTAATGTTGTTCAAACACAACAGAGTCATATAGGCTAGACACCAGAGTCAACGACATAAACTAATTGGAGGAAAGAAAAACTAACTTTTGATGCACTGAGCAATACCTCCCTTAGGGAAGAACGTCTTCGAGTGCAAAAAACAAACCAAAGGCCATGACAACTACCCTATTCCAATCTGTTCAATGTCAAAACTGAGTTTGACATATCTACACCATTAAAGACAGTAAAAATAATATCATGTTTCAAGTTAGAAGAGTTCAAACAATTGAAAAAGTTTTACCTCGGTACTAGGGGTGTAAGGAGATTGTTGGAGGAGAAAAACAGATATTCTATTCTAGAGGGAAGTGAGGTGAGACTATTTCTGAAATTTCTCAGACTAAATTACTTCTCAAGTGGCTTACTTTGTGCCAATGTATACATGGGTATTTATAGGTTTGTAGATTCACCTAGCATTTACTCTAATACAAGATCTTCCCTAGTACATGAACACCCAAGTACATGAATATCCCAAAGACATGAATCACTTCTTTCAAGATGAACCTTCACTCTAGTTCACAAATCTACCAAAAGACACAACTCTTTATCTAACATTTAATAAATTAAGTTTATTATTCAACACCTACCTTTAAACTTAATTCTTGGTAACTCCGAGCAATATCCACAACTTTTTAAAACTATCATACTTGAGAGGCTTCGTAAAAATATCTGCAACTTGATCATGGGTCTTCACAAATTTGACTTGTACTTCATTCTTTTTTTTTTAAAAGAGCTAGGGCCATATGTCCAATAGTGACGCATTCCCAACTTTTATTAAAGAGTCCTGGCTTATGGTGGAGGAATACTGTGAAAACAAGCCAACTCATCAACGTGCCTACAAGAAAAACCACAAAAACAAATTCAATAACTACACTGGACTACATGCAAGACAAAGTGAAAGCTCAAGACCGAAAAATTAAAAACTCCATGCAGAACCAACCAACGACTACAATAGACTTGCGCCCCCTCTAATTGCCAGCAACCCCACTCTATCTTGTGGCGCCTCCGACCCCCATGTAAGCAAACATAGGAATCGAGACGCCGGGATGATGACAACACGGTCACGCATCCCAACGAAAGTGCCAAGTGTGTGTACATGCAACGGTGTACAAAACAACGCAGCAGATTAGTCAACTAAGTACCAGAATTTAAATACAATTTAAATATCAGTAGAGATTTAAAAAATAGTTATACAGTCATCCAAAATTAAAATACAATACAGTAAAATAAGATAACTAAGCCAGTGATCCCAGATCACTCCTCGGGCGGAGCCGTCTCCTCAGGCTCGCCCTCATCCTCCTTATCTGCATCAAAATCTGCGTTACCACAAAATGGTACCGCAGGTAAGTATAACCCAAATAACCACGTAATAAAATGCATTAATGCAACTAACTTGCATGCATATGATGAAATATGCATTTTCCTCAAAACATAATTTTTTCCGAAAATGATAATTTTCCAACACACGCCAAAATCCCATTTGGCCCAAAATATCCGTAAAACATTTTTCCAGAAAATGATTTACACAAAAATCCAACACACACTATTTTCCCAGAAAATAGCCAATTAATCCATTATTACCATATGCACCATGATCTCCCCTAGGGATCATCCGCACGTCCTGGTTTCGTAGCGATGCCCAGTTCCGCGCCCAGCGCGTTCATGGCCAAGCACCCACTACGCAACAAGCGATGCCCAGTTCTGCGCCCAGCGCGTTCATGGCCAGACATCCTCTAGTCCCCGCCAGCAGAAGGACCACGGAGTCGGCACGAGACCATCTCGTCCGATCCCATTGTCGCCCAGCGACAATCCAGGGGACGTTACTTAGTATATTCCGCTCCCGAGTAACCAGAGGAGCTCCACCGAGATAATGCCCCATCTCGACTTGGAATCGTGATACACACGCACCCAAAATCCATTCTCACATGAAAACCCAGTTTTCATAAACACATGAACATGAATGCAATACACGAAAACCCAGTTTCCTTTACAAATATGATCATGCGTGCAAAATGCAATGTACATGAACAACACAACATCCAAACCAACAATTACCAACCCAATCAATCACACAAACAACTCCAATCACCAATCCATCCGACCCCCGTACTCCTCGGACTCAGTCTGGCATGTTCAACCAAATACAGTGAAATGAGTTAGTGCAAAAATACATTTAAATCCCGAAAGTTTTTTGGAGAAATACTTACAGCACTATATAGCAATTTCTGAAGGATCATGAAGCTGCAAGAAGTGACGTCTGAGCAACACAACAGTGCAAAATGCACTGTGGCCGTGGGTCTCAAATACCCACTTTTCAACGGAAGCAAACGAAGACCCAAAATTGATAAGGTAGGGCCTAGGGAGGTCGGTGAAGCTAGTGGTGATGAAGGTTGGCCGTGGGTGGTGGCGTGGGCAGCGGTAGAAGACCAAAAAGCCCAAAACAGAAATGTTGTTGAAAATGCTTCACCGGTGACGGATCGGAGGTGGGGTTGGGTCCAATGGGTTGCCAAGAGGTCGAGGGTGAAGTGGTGAGAAGATGGTGGCCAATGGCGGCACGGCGGGCTGGGGGAGAGGGGCGACGCACGGGAAGAGAGAGGGAGAGACGTGCGCACGGGAAGAGCCAGGGAAAAAAAAAAGGAAAAAGAAAGAAAGGAAAAGAAGAAAAGAAGAAAAAGAAAAGAGGAAAGAGAAAATGGAGGGAAAGAAATGAGGTCCAATCCTCATATTTTGGGTCACAAAAATGATCCAATGGAAACGATTTCAAAAGCACAAGTTAAATAAAATAATTTAAACGTAATGGTAAAGTGAAATTAAAATAATTAAATCCAACAGTAATTAATTTAGAATAAAGAAATTTTAAACGTATAACAATAATTAATAATAAGAAAGCACTTCAAAATATAATTTTCACAAAATTAAAAAATCATAAAATAAACCCACTAAAAATCCAACAATTTTAAAATAAGAGAATAAATTTTTAAATAAATAAAAAATAATTCCTTCAATAAAAATACATTAAAATACGGGGTGTTACATCCTCCCCCCCTTAAATAAAATTTCTTCCTCGAAATTGGCGAGGTCAACATTAAGACTAAGACAGGAATAAGATTCAACTAAGAGCAGACTTAAGAACATACCGCCAAAATAGTTCGGCAAGGCCACTCTATAAGCAACAAGCCCAACCTTCTCTACGATCTGAAAAGGGCCAACATAACTTGGACTAAGCTTTCATTTCTTACCAGAGCGCTTAACGCCTTTCATAAGAGAGACTTTAAGATAAACCCAATCACCTACTTCAAATGATAAGTCTCTTCTTCTTGTATCTGCGTGACTCTTCTGGCGACTTTGTGCTTCTGCCATTTTAGTCCTTATAAGCTGAACTTGATCCTTCATTTCTTGAATTATCCGAGGCCCAAACAATTTACTCTCACCAACTTCGTCCCAACACAAAGGAGATCTACACTTTCTTCCATACAAAGCTTCATACGGGGCCATCTGAATGGAGGAATGAAAACTGTTATTATAAGAGAACTCAATAAACGGCAAGTGGTTCTCCCAACTTCCTTGAAATTCCATGACACAAGACCGCAACATATCCTCCAGAGTCTGAATAGTACGCTCTGTTTGACCGTCAGTCTGGGGGTGATACGCAGAACTAAACTTCAACTTAGTGCCTAAGGCTGCCTGGAAACTCTTCAAAAAATGGGACGTGAACCGCGGGTCCCAATCCGATACAATACTTATGGGTACTCCATGCAAACGTACTATCTTCTTGACATACAACCGAGTCAATTTACCCAAAGAATCAGTATTAATAATAGGAAAGAAATGGGCACTCTTGGTCAACCGATCAACAATTACCCAAATTGAGTTCTTCTCACGAGGGGTCCTCGACAAACCCACAACATCCATAGAAATACCATCCCACTTCCACTCAGGATTAGGGAGAGGTTGAAGTTTACCAACAGATCTTGATGCTCAGCCTTAACTTGACAGCACGTGGCACATTTCTCAATAAACATGGCGATATCCAACATACTCGTATTAGTCCCCCAGTAGCACATCACGACCATGCTATCCAAAATCTCATTTTCTACAAGAACCTTAATACAACATCCAGAAAATTCCAATGATCAATAGCCCTTACAATAATATGTGCCAACCTCAATCAACTCCTATGCTACAACTTCTAAACCTCCATTGAATTCTACTTTTGGTAACCTAATAGCCACTTCCAAAGTTAACCATTAATAACAAATTTTGCACAACCAAATAATTAATCTTCAATTACAAGTATCTTCTCAAAATTCAAGTTACCACTAATTCCTCAAAATCAACACAATCTGAACTCCTGACTACAACAAAAATACCACGCTTCTGCTGCGCACTCTGATATTCGCCACATGCATAAAGTTTATGTCCTCATAAAACTAACGCCACCGAATACAAGGTGGCTCCATTCCTATTAACAACAAACTCTTATCACAATTTGGTAGAAAAATACTATCTCTTCCAAAACCACGAATTATAACTCAAATTCCTCAATTAACTCCTGCTGCCTTGATCAAAATCAAATTCCATAAAATACATCCATAATCATTGACAGAAAACCAATATCGACCAACCTCAACATCCCAAATTGGAAATAAGCAACCTCAACCCAAAATACATCTATCTCATCTACAATAAGGAGCATACCTTAAAAGGCTCGATCCCAACCTGGCGAACCAATAAAAGCGCCTAGAGACTTCTACCTGACAACCTAAACCCAAAAGCTCATCACCTAACAACATCTAATCTAGCAGTGACTAAACTTACTGCGAACCACCATTGACTACACCAAAACATTATCAAAACCTCCTTGGAAACTCGCCCACCTATTTCTACTCCTCCAAGCTAGCATTAACACAAATAGTTCCTTCAATAGTACATCACTATTAAACCTCAAGGCAAACCATACTGCTCAAATCTTCAATCCACCAAAAGCCATTGCAAAGCACCCAAGGATCCTAGAGCTTTATTAACCCACATACTTGATCATATTATCCACTGCTGATGCCTAAGCTTCAACTTCCAAGATCTTATCATACACCATACATGACATCCCATCAATCTCTCTTCAAGTTAAATAACAATGTCCTTAATTCAATGAGCTGGACATTCAATCTCCAAAAGAAAGTATAACCTCAAAAATTTAAATTCCTAGGTGACCTCAAGTCACAATTAATTCCTGAAGATAATCACAATAACTATTGTCAACCTTGATTCCATTGAGTAATCCACTTCAACTGTTTACTCAAATCAACTCATCAAAAATCTCAAAGCCAAGGTCTCTTGAATTAGTACTACTGTATCGACTCCTCTTCAACACCTACCAAAACCACTTCTTCCAAACCAAAATGAGATTAGGACCTGTACTCTCCGAAATGTATACACACTCACCATTACTACGCATCAATCTCATGCACCATTAGCCAAAACCAATAATCCTCCAAACGTACAAGTGATCATCATTACCATTTCCATCGTCTGGACCTATATCCTCAAAATCAATAAGAATCATTTCTTAAATCCTCACCATCTATTATCCTTAAAATTGATATGGATTAAATCCTCAACTTGTCACTGAAACATTGAGCTAAAAAAAACAATAATTTTCCAAACTAGATCAACATCTTCAATCCTCAGAGAATACACAAACTAGATCATCACCTTCCATCTCCAAAGAAATTCTCTCATGAAAAAAATTCTTATATCAGCAACTCAACTCAGATCAATCTTATTTTAATTCAGCCATTCAACTCTGCAATTCTAAAACCTTCAACCAGATAAAAATCATTTCTCGAAATCTTCAAGATTGATGACCTTAAATCTAAAACACTCACCTTATAAAACTTGTAAATTCTAAAACCCCAAATGTTATCAAATTGCTTATCAAGGTCGGCAAGATCGAAAACTTCTAATCCAAGTAATCCCTCAAATGCTTATTGAACCTACTAGCTTAAATCCCATAAACTTATTTTCTAAAAACTATGGGGCCTCAAACCTTAGATGAACTCCTCATAAATCTAACCTTGAAATTCGTTGAACTTACAACCTCCTACCCCAAAGACTCATTACGTAAATTCTACGGAACCTAAAACCTCAATTATCCTAAGCAATTTAAAACTATTCCCCTCCTTAGCAGCAACTTGAGTTCCTACTCCAATGAGTTCACCCTGACCATGATGTTCAAGCCTCGATATTAAAACAAACCAATCACCAAGAGTTCAGGCCTACTACACCAATTGTTCAAGCCTAACAATGGCATTCTCAGTTGTACCATCTTCCTGTCATAGCACAACCCTTAACCCGCCTTTCAATTTCGAACAAAACAAAATAAAATAAAATTCCCAAAAATAAAATAACATCTGACAAAATGAATAAAACCAATGAAGTAGTTCACAATAAAATAATTAAAACAATAAAATAACTTACCATAAAATAAAACAATAAAATAAATAAACAAACAAGTAGTATACAATAAACTAATTAAAACCAATAAAAACCACATACTTTAAATTAAATAATTTCAAATCACAACTTTTAAAACTTTCTAGTACTGCACCTACAGGACATGTGGTTTTACCCAGAGCCAAACTGCTCTGATACCACCTGTGGCGCCCCCGACCCCCATGTAAAGAAACACAGAAATCGAGACGCCGAGATGATGACAACACGGTCACGCATCCACACGAAAGTGTCAAGTGTGTGTACATGCAACGGTGTACAAAACAACGCAGCGGATTAGTCAACTAAGTACCAGAATTTAAATACAATTTAAATATCAGTAGAGGTTTAAAAAGTAGTTATACAGTCACCCAAAATTAAAATACAATACAGTAAAATAAGATAACTAAGCCAGTGATCCCAGATCACTCCTCGGGCGGAGCCGTCTCCTTAGGCTCGCCCTCATCCTCCTCATCTGCATCAAAATCTGCGTTACCACAAAATGGTACCGCCGGTAAGTATAACCCAAATAACCACGTAATACAATGCATTAATGCAACCAACATGCATGCATATGATGAAATATGCATTTTCCTCAAAACATCATTTTTCTCGAAAATGATAATTTTCCAACACACGCCAAAATCTCATTTGGCCCAAAATATCCATAAAACATTTTCCCAGAAAATGATTTACACAAAAATCCAACACACACTATTTTCCCAGAAAATAGCCAATTAATCCATTATTACCATATGCACCATGATCTCCCCTAGGGATCATCCGCACGTCATGGCTTCGTAGCGATGCCCAATTCCGCACCCAGCGCGTTCATGGCCAAGCACCCACTATGCAATAAGCGATGCCCAGTTCCGCGCCCAAAAGGACCACGGAGTCGGCACGAGACCATCTCGTCCGATCCAATTGTCGCCCAACGACAATCTAGGGGACGTTACTCAGTATATTCCGCTCCCGAGTAACTAGAGGAGCTCCACCGAGATAATGCCCCATCTCGGATTGGGGTCGTGATACGCACGCACCCAAAATCCATTCTCACATGAAAACCCAGTTTCATTAAACACATGAACATGAATACAATACACGAAAACCCAGTTTCCTTTACAAACATGATCATGCGCGCAAAATGTAATGTACATGAACAACACAATATCCAAACCAACAATTACCAACCCAATCAATCACACAAACAACTCCAATCACCAATCCATCCGACCCCCGTACTCCTTGGACTCAGTCCGGCATGTTCAACCAAATACAGTGAAATGAGTTAGTGCAAAAATACATTTAAGTCACGAAAGTTCTTTGGAGAAATACTTACAGCGCTATATAGCAATTTTCGATGGATCACGAAGCTGCAAGAAGTGACGTCTAAGCAACTCAACAGTGCAAAATGCACTGTGGCCGTGGGTCTCAAATACCCACTTTTCAACGGAGGCAAACGAAGACCCAAAATTGATAGGGTAGGGCCTAGGGAGGTTGGTGAAGCTAGTGGTGGTGAAGGTTGGCCATGGGTGGCGGCATGGGCGGCGGTAGAAGACCAAAAAGCCCAAAACGAAAATGTTGTTGAAAATACTTCACCGGTGACGGATCGGAGGTGGGGTTGGGTCCAATGGGTTGCCAATAGGTCGATGATGAAGTGGTGAGAAGATGGTGGCCAATGGTGGTGCGACGGCGGCGCAGCGGCGGAAAGAGTGCCGCAGCTTGGAGAGGCTCGTGGTGGCTAACAGCGGCGCGAGAGGGGCTGGAAATGGAGGGGTGGGGTCGCCGGCCGGTGGGGGAGCTGATGGGAGGGGTGGTGTAGGTCACCGGCGGCTCACGGCGACGGGCTGGGGGAGAGGGGCGACGCACGGGAAGAGGGAGGGAGAGACGTGCGCACAGGAAGAGCCAGGAAAAAAAAAATAAAAGAAAAAGAAAGAAAGGAAAAGAAGAAAAGAAGAAAAGGAAAATAGGAAAGAGAAAATTGAGGAAAAGAAATGAGGTCCAATCCTCATATCTTGGGTCACAAAAATGATCCGGTGGAAACGATTTCAAAACCATAAGTTAAATAAAATAATTTAAACGTAATGGTAAAGTGAAATTAAAATAATTAAATCCAACAATAATTAATTTAGAATAAAGAAATTTTAAACGTATAACAATAATTAATAATAAGAAAGCACTTCAAAATATAATTTTCACAGAATTAAAAAATCATAAAATAAACCCACTAAAAATCCAACAATTTTAAAATAAGAGATTAAATTTTTAAATAAATAAAAAATAATTCCTTCAGTAAAAATACACTAAAATAAGGGGTGTTACATATCTAGTCTAAGAATGCCCCGCAAACGTCTTGGTAATGGATCATCCACACCATACATATCCACCAGGCCTACTTCCCCACTTCTCGCAAGGAAATCCACAACTTGATTTCCTTCCCGAAATTGATGAACTACTTGGTAGTATAAGCCCTCAAGCTCTTGAAGTAGCTCCTCCCAAAAATCTAAAAGATGCCATAAATTGCAGTGCCAAGCACTAAGCCAGTCCACTATTACGTTCGAGTCACATTCCAAAATAACACGGCGACCACCCAGTTGATTGCAAAGTTTCACCCCCTGAATTAATGCACGAAGTTTCACCCACTTGTACTTCATTCTTGACAATGCATTTTCAAAGAAAATGAAATCTTGTATCAATATGCTTGCTTCTATCATGATAGACCGGGTTTTTCGCCAATACAAGTGCCGACTTGTTATAAACAAAAATCTCTATGGCTTCCTCTTGTGGCATGAGTAGCTCCTTCAATAATCTTCTCTGCCAAATTGCATGACAAACGCAAGATGTCACATATTCGGCTTTTTTTTTTCAGTGAAGGATGGCACCTCCAAACTTTATTGAAACAAAACCCTTACTTATGGCGAAGGAATACCGCAGAAAAGCAAAACAACCAATAAACCAAAAAACAGATAAAAACCACAAACTGCCAAACCTGACAAAATAAAAGAAAAAATATAGCCCTCCACAAATTACCAATGAATATAAGGCAAACCCAATCTCTCCAAGCACAAGAGGCCCTTCAATTCTTTCTGAAGCAACTCATAATCCTCAACCAAACCATTACAACCTTCCTCACCATGCCTAGCCAAAAATTCAGCTACCATGTTCCCTTCCCTATATTGATGAGCAATAGAGAAAGAAAGCCCAGATGACACCTCAACAAAAGTTTTCCAAAAGTCCCACAAGTACTAAACCGTGCAACATTGAGCCAAAACCCAATCTACCACAACTTTGCAATCACATTCAATATCAACCTGCAAAAAACCCAAAGCTTTGCACAACTTTACCCCTTCCGTTAATGCTCTTAGTTTGGCTTCATTATTGGTACCATAACCAAATGCTTCATGAAAGCACCTTGGAACCTATCATGGAAATCCCGAATAACTCCCCCTCCACCCATACTCCTCGGATTACCCCTACAGCTAACATCATATTTAACTTGAACCTGTCCGAACTCGACTTCTGCCAGCAAACTAGGTGAGGATGTCGTACAGAAGATGTCGTGGTAGAAATATCAAGTGCCTCTAAAATAATCGCATTTGAAGCCGAAGCCTAACCACTAATTCTCAATTTATCCGACATGCGTTTTAGCCAAACCTTCAACGCTGACCATGCACTCTCTGCTATAATCTGTCTCCCATCCAAGCGAGCCTTACATCTGTGGAACCACAGCTTCCAAGTAATCACACATGGAAGAATATTAATAAGTAACCCACGCATGGAGGATTTTTTTAGCAAAAGAGAACCAATTAAAGACCCTAGACCACCAGGTCTACCCAAGGCGAACTCTGCTCTATTCTAGAGAATATCCGTAAACTCACCAGAGTTCAAGACATGGTCCAATGTTTCATAGTGACCTAAAGAACAGTAGTCACATTTAGAAACAATCGGTATACCCACCAATCAAATTTTCTTATCAAATGGCAAACAATTGTATTTTGTTTTCCATACACAAACTGACATTTTCTTAGGTACCTGACCATGCCAAATCTAGTTCATACACTGCACAGAAGGAGATTTCACTCTATTGACATCCCAAGCACTTGAGGATGGAATTTTTCCATCACGGCTCGGCATCCATACCAACATATCATCACCCCCTCGGCTTGCAACAACGTTTTGACAGATTTCATCTACCTTGATTGCCCTTACTAATTCCACCAAATGATCATAATCCCAAGAATTCTCAAGCCACAAATCTTTTATGCACAAACTGTGGTTCACATCCGAGATAGCATGATGACTAAGTGGCCCACTAGAGAGCCAATGGTCGTGCCAAAAATAGCCTCCTCCAGCCTTAACCTTCAGCCTTGTATTATCCAAAACCTTAGGCATTACTCGCATAATGGATTTCCAGAAACGAGATCCATTAGAATTCAGACTACTCAAAGCCACATGGCCCCTTTTTCAAATATTTGGCTCTAAAAACATTAGTCCATAAACTTTCAATGGACAACAAATGCCATGCAAACTTCATTTGAAGAGCTCAAACTCAATCCCCCTTCTTTTTTCAATTTGCACAAGTGCCCCCAAGCTCTCCATTTCCTCTTATGCCTTCCATTTGAACCACCCCAAAAGAACGAAGCCAAAATAGAATCAATCTTCTGATGAATAACTTTTGGGATGTTCAGAACAGCAAGTAGGTGCATCGACATGCTTGTCAAAACATGCCTTAGAAGAATAAGCTGACCACCTTGAGAGAGTAAATTAAATTTCCAACCTGTTACCTTATTTCTAACTTTGGTCACTAAAGGTTCCAAATCTCGAATAGTAAGTCGTCCCACAACAATTGGAATGCCAAGATAAATCATCGGGGAGCTTCCCTCCCCAAAACCCAATAATCTCTTCTACCCAAAGAGATATGTTTAGAAAAGAAAATAGCTGACTTTTCCTTACTAATCAACTGTCCCAACCACCTCTCATGTATCCCCAACACCTCTATAAGTCTTCTCAACAATCGCTTTTCCCCATTCAAAAACACCAATAGATCATCCGCATAAAGAAGATGGGATATCAAAGGAGCCCCTGATGGATGAGAAAAAGCCTTAATCCGACCCACCTTAAAATTCTTCCTTAGAAGCTGAGACAAAACTTCCTCCATAAGAATGAATAAATAAGGTGACAACTGGTCCCCTTGCCTGAGTCCCCGAGTCGACTTAAAAAAATCTTTGTAAGAGGCATTCAACATAATCGAAAACCATTGGTCATGAATACAATTTGCAATCAACAAATGGAAGTGATTAGAAAACCCAAAACACTCCAGGACATTTAATAGAAAAACCCAATCAACTCTTTCATGACCTTTGGTCATGTCAATCTTGACCATAATATTCCCACCAGTTGATTTTTTATTCAAAGACTGAACCATCTCCTTGGCCAACATAATATTCTAAAAAATACTACCTCCAAGAATGAAAGCACCCTGCTCCTGAGAAATCATCAACGGGAGAAAAGAAGTCAACCTGCGAACCAAAATCTTCGAAATTTTTTTATAAGGAACCGAACATAAGCTTATAGGACGGAACTTATCAAAACTTTTTGGCTCCTGAATCTTCAGAATAAGCACAATAAAGAATGATGTGTAAAAATGAGGAAGTGGAGTCCCAAAAAAGAAATCCCACACCACTTCAACCAAATCCTCCTTAACCACCTCCCAACAACTACAGAAGAAACCCAAACTGAACCCATCTTGTCCCAGACTACCATGACTCAGAATAGACAAAAGAGCCTCCCTTAACTCTATTTCCGACGGTGCCTTACACAAAGAAAAGTTATCAACATCTGATAACACCAAGCCAAGAAAAGAGGAGAGATCCATTCCCTCCTCCACCCGAAAGGAATTCCTGGTACCTGGAAATAGATAACAACCCCATGATGCACTTGTTCAGGAGAATAGAGGACAATACCATCCGGAAGAGACATAAATGAAATAAAATTATTTTTCCTTTTGTGATTAACCACAGCATGGAAAAACTCAGAATTCTGATCACAATCATCCAACCATGCCTTCTTAGCAACCTGAGCAATACACAAATCCTCCCTATGCTCCCACGTTTCTAGTTCCAGCTTCTCAGAAATATACTCGGTCTTTATTGATGCAGAATAACCTTCATGCAATTGTTTTTCTAGACCTTCCACTCGCCCCTCCAACTCCTTAATGAGAACACCAACACAGCCAAAATTATTTTTGTTCCAAGAAAGCAAAACTACCTTCAGATTTTTTAGTTTTGCCACTAGTTTACGAAGCCCCACTTCCTGTACAGGTTCACTCCAAACTGCTTCAACAGAAGAACCAAAGGACTCATGCTCAGTCCACATGTTTTGAAATCTAAAAGGAGAAGGACCATACTGAACAAACTCTCTATGAAAACGAAAAAACCAACAGACAATGATCCGATGTTTTTCTAGGCAGATATTAAAACCCGGTTCCAAACATGCACTTGAGAAACAAGAATTAAACACTGCTCGATTAAGTCTTGCCCAATTACAAGATGAACTGGACTGCCCATTACACCATGACATCCGACCACCAGAAACTGGAAGATCCAATAATCCACAATTATCCAAACAAGTGTTAAACTCATCCATCGCCGAAATTACTCTCGGCTGCCCCCCAATTCTTTCTCCATCCTCCCTTGTAATATTGAAATCACCCACTACCAACCATGGACAATTTCCCATGTTGATACCTTCTAAAGAATTCCACAAAGCCTTGCGCTCCACTTGGCTACAAATCTCAGTCCAAAATTTTGAGATGCTTCTCTTTCCATACTTTCGTTCCCATTTATTTTTCCAGAACAACATCATGATCAGGCGTACTCACTCCCACCCTATATACAACCTTAGTGTGCCCCTGACTACAACATTTCCAGCAATAAAAACCATGCTTCTCATATCTAACCTCTTGCCAAATGGTGGTGTTATTCGAAATGACAAAGGGAAAACCCAAAACATGTTCCTCCTGCAAATCCAATTCAACACAAATACAGGCTCCCGTAGCTCTCATATGATTAAGAGCAACGATACCCGTCCCCAAAAAATGACCAAACCTAGTTCCAAGAATCTGCAAACAATCTGTATTTCCTATAAGTCCAAGTAAATATCGTATTTCCCAAGTAAAACACAAAACTGGTAGTGCTCTTCCAATCATCCAAGTCTCTGGCCCAATCACTATCACTATACCCCACAAGCTTAAATTCATTAGAAAATGAATAAAGAAGGCCGTAATCAATAGTACCTTTCAGATAACGTAGAATCCTTTTAGCCGCTTTGAAATGCATTGTGCTTGGTGACTCCATATATCGGCAAACAAGTCCAACTCCATAAAAGTATATCGGGTCTTGTGAAAGTTAAGTATCTCAAACTTTCAACTAGACTCTTGAACATTGTGGGGTCTACCTTCTCTCCGTCTTCATGCTTTGACAATTTCACTCCACATTTAACCATGGTGCTCATGGATTGACAATCTTCCATCTTGAACCTTTTGAGAATTTCCCTTGCAAAACCTTCTTGAGAGATAAAAATTCCATCCTCCATTTGTTTGATCTCAAGGCCAAGATAATAAAACATGAGACCAATATCGGTCATTTCAAATTCTCTCATCATAGCTTTCTTAAATTATCCGAACATGCTTGAATTGCTTCTAGTAAAATTTAAATCATCAACATATATGCAAACAAGCAAAATGTCTCTATTTTCACACACCTTAGCATAGAGAGCATATTCATGCGGGCACTTGGTGAATCCATTCTCCTGAAAATATTTGTCAATTCGACTATTCCATGCCCTTGGCGCTTGTTTTAAGCCATACAAGGCTTTCTTTAACTTCAAAACTTTAACTTCTTGCCCTTTGACGACATAACCTATAGGATGCTCTACATAAACTTCATCCTCAAGGTTTTCACTTAGGAAAGCCGATTTGAAATCCATTTGATAAATCCTCCAATTCTCTTGAGCTGCAAGAGAAATAATCATTTGAATCATCTCTGATCGTGCAACGGGGGCAAAGACTTCTCCATAATCAATACTGGGACATTGGCTATATCCCTTGGCCACCAATCTCGCCTTGAATCTTTCTACTTCTCCCTTGGCATTCTACTTTACTCTGAAAACCCACTTCACACCAATGGGCTTTTGTCCCTCTAGTAAAGTCGCCAATTCCCAAGTATTATTCTTCTTGATTGATTTGATCTCCTCATCCATGGCAATGCTCCTCCTTTTCTCTTGCACCACTTCTTCAAAACCTATTGGTTCACAATTGGCAAAGTGACAAAAAAGAGTTAGATCATCACTAAAATTCTCCATTACCTCATAAAGATCTTGGGGACTTCTCTTTCGGGATTGCCTTTCACTAGAACTTCCTTCATAAGAAGATGGTGAAGGAATTCTAGGAATTATTGGTGATTGAGAAGGTGTCGTGAGTTATTGTACATCATTTCCTTGATCTTCATCTTCAGGGAAGAGAAAGAAATCACATCTTTCATTTTCTTGATCACTCCAATCCCATGACCCTTCTTCGTCAAATTTCACATCTCTACTAACGATCATCTTCTTAGTGCTTGGATTATAAAGCTTGTAGCCTTTGTTTCTTTTATCATAGCAGATGAAGATGTGCTTCTTGTTTTTATCATCAAGCTTAGATCTTTCTTGATTGGGCATATGCACATAGCTAATACTTCCAAAAAATCTCAAATGGGAAACACTTGGCTTTCTTACACTCCATGCTTCTTGGGGAGTTGAGTTCTCTACACTTCTTGTAGGACAACAATTTGATATGTAAACAACACAATCAACCACTTCCTCCCAAAACTCTTTAGGCATCATCTTCATCTTCAACATGCTTTTAGCCATATAGAGAATCGTTCTGTTATTTCTTTCAGAGGTGATCTCGGAACCGTCAAAGCCCGACGAATCCCATGTGCATCACAAAACTCATTAAATTCAATAGATGTAAACTCAACCCTCTATCTGATCTCAATGCCTTAATATCATAGCCACTTTGCTTTTCAACAAGTGCTTTGTATTTTTTAAAAGCATCAAATACTTCAGATTTTTCTTTCAGAAAGTATACCCATGTTTTTCTGTTGAAGTCATCAATAAAGAGGAGGAAGTATCGATTTTTACCAAATGAAGAAGGCTTGAGCGGTCCACAAACATCGGCATGAACATTTTTTCGGGATTTTCTTTCAACATCATGTGACGTGGTGCAAGCTGATTTATCATGTTTGATTGCTCCGGTTATTTCGGACGTGGATAACCATATGCTGTGTGCGGAACCGACAGAAAATGAAGTGAAAGAAGCTGTGTTTTCAATTTCTCAACAAAGTAGTCCGGGTCCTGATGGGTTCGGATCTGGTTTCTATATAAAATGTTGGGGCATTATTAAAGATGATCTTATTCAAGCTGCTAGGGAGTTCTTCAAGGGTGGTTCTTTATCTAGGTTATTTACATCATCTTTTATTGTTTTAATTCCGAAAGTGCCTGATCCGTGTAACTTTGATAAATTCCGACCTATTAGTTTGTGTTCAGTGGCATTAAGGTTTTTTCAAAAATTATTGTGGCTCATCTGACTCAGATTATTTAGAAGTTGGTTTCCCATGAACAAGGTGCTTTTGTGCCGGGACACAGTATTTTTGAAAACATCACCCTTGCCCAAGAGATGGTGCACTCTCTCCATAGGAAAACTTTGGGTGGTAATGTCATGCTAAAGATTGATATGGCTAAGGCTTATGATCGGGTGGATTGGAGCTTTCTCTTGGAAGTTCTTAAGTCCTTCGGCTTCTCCAATATTTTCTGCAATTTGATTGGTGAATGAATAAGGTCTCCTTGGTTTTCGGTGATGATGAATGGAACCTTTAAAGATTTTTTTCAATCTACTCGGGGGCTGCGAGAAGGGGATCCTTTATCTCCTTATCTCTTTATTATCATGGAGGAGGTGTTAACCATGCTAGTTGAGAAAATACGAAAAAAAGTGGCAGGCTGGAAATTCCAGTTACTTTCACAAGGTGCTCGATTAATTTTATTGAGACATGTCGTTTCTAGTTTGCCTATACATATCCTCTCGGTGATCAATGTTCCGAAGAGGACTCTTGATCGGATAAATTCTATATTAGCCAATTTCTTTTGGGGCGATGTGGAGGGAAGAAGGAAATTGCATTGGAGATCATGGGCTAAAATTTGCAAACCTGCTAACGAAGGTGGTTTGGGGCTGAGAGATTTACATGAGGTTCAGAAGGCTCTTCACATGAAGTTTGCATATTACTTATTAACGTCCGAAGGGTTGTGGACTGATTTTTTTCATGCTAAATATCTAAGGGATTGCCATCCTTTGTTCTATGCTCCCAGAGCTACGGATTCGAGAATGTGGAAGTCACTAATGAAGCTCGTTCTGGAAGTTATAGACAACGTCTAGATTCTGTTGCGCAATGGAAATTTTTTTTTTTTTTGGTTTGATAGATGGTTAGCTTCGAGACCTTTATCAGCCAGAATTCAAGATATTAGTAATAAGGGATTGCGTATTAGAGACTGTTGGATGGATCAGGCATGGAATGTTGATTTTTTGAACGAACTAGTGGGGGAGACAATCACGGAAGAAATTTTGGACAAAATTTATGGGCACACTAGGTTGGATATTTGTGTGTGGAAACCAACTTCGGATGGTCATTTCTCTACTACTACCGTGTGGGACGTAATTCAGGAAAAAGGGATTCAAATGCCATGGCAGAGTGGCTTTGGAATAGGTGGTTGCCGAAAAAAGTTTGCATCTGTTACTGGAGAGAGCCTAGTTTCAAAGTTTGGCAACATATGAGAGAATTCAAAATAAAGGGATCTCTCTTGCGTCGGCATGTGATTATTGTATACCGCATGCTAGGGAGAGTATCGACCATGTTTTAGTCTCAAGTTAGATAGCCTCTTAGGTTTGGAAATTTGCTAGTAGGCTTTTGAAGGTGCCGTGCTTGATGTTCAGTACCTGGAAAGCTAGAATATCGGCTTGGATGGTTTGTGTTAAAAAGTCCTCTTTTGTGGGTAATCTTATTGGTATGCTTCCTTTTATTATCACTTGGTGTTTATGGACTAGAATATGTAAAGTACGTATGGAGGCCTGGAAATAAGTGCGATGCAAGTGTGGACCTTAGTTAAAATGTGGCTCAAAAAGATGGTGAATGAGTTGAAAGTGCAACGACAACTCAATAAAAAGGATCTTGATGTGCTCAATGATTTAAATTTGGAGATGCTGAGAATTATTACCCGGAAATGTATGCTCGTTAAATGGTCAATGCCTCCGTCAGGATGGATTAAGCTCAATTGCAATGGGAGTTGTCAGAATAATCCTTCAGGAGGTGGGGGTATCTTGCAGGATATGGATGGTAATTTTAAAGCAGCCTTCTCATCTCATTTTGGTCTTGGAACAAATAATAAAGCTGAATTGAGAGCTATTTTGGAAGGGATTCGGCTTTGTAAAAGCCTATCTTTTTCAAAGATCATTATTGAAAGTGATTCTAATTTGATTGTGGATTGGCTCAGGTCAGGGAAATGCACTCTTTGGCATTTATGGAACTATTGGAATGAGCTTAGTCATGAATTGCAAGGAACGGATACTCGTGTCATTCATCAATTACGTGAAGGGAACCAAGCGGCTGACTTTTTAGCTAAACAAGGTGAGCTAGGAAGTAATTTAGTTTATAAAGATTTCCAACACTTGCCGAGGTTCTTAAAGGGTCTTATCCAGATAGATAAGGCTGGGCTGCCTTCAATACGTACTTAAGGATCTTTTTATTTGTTTTGTTTGTAGGCTTGTTTAGAGGATTTTTGTTAGGCATGTTTAGTTTTTTTCTTTTCTATTAGGCCTATTTAGTTTCGTTTTGCTTTCTAGTTGTGGTCTTTTGGTTCTTGATTTTGCTAGGCATGTTTAGTTTACATTTTGTTTGTTAGGCATGTTTAGTTTTTTTCTATTAGGCCTGTTTAGTTCCGCTTTGATTTCTGGGTGTGGTCTTTTGTTCTCTTTTTGGTTGGTTTGTGTTTCGGAGGTTGTTATTGTCCTATTTGTAAACTCTCAGATGTTTGATTTGTAACCACGGTATTCCTCCACCATAAGTGAGGGCTGATTAATAAACTTGGGACGGGGTCGCTATGAGGTGGCTACTGGCTCTTCGATTAAAAAAAAAGAAAAAAGAATTGGAGTGGCTCACTTGCTCATGTCAATTATTCTTTGGGAAAGCTCTTCCGTAATTGTTTGCGAACAAGACACCCTTCGCAAAGTTGATCGGATTGATCAATAGGTTGCAAACCTTTCACCATCTCCTTTTGAGCCAACAACTTCAATCCTCCAAAATTTAGATGTCCAAGCCTCAAATGCCAAGCCAAGATGTATCTTTCACACAAGATTTGAGGCACTTAGCCACATTAGTTTGAATATCAAGCAAAAACAACCTATTGCTTGTTATGGACACTTTAGCAATCAAATTCTTCTTCTCATCTCTTAGAAAAAGAGTACAATTTTTCATTTCAATCTCATAGTCTTTTCCCAAGAGCCCAAACTCAAAATGTTGCTTTTCATACTTGGAACATAACAAACATTTGACACAAATTGATGGCTCCCATTTTTCAACCGAATTAGAACTGTACCTTTCCCTTTGATGGGAACTTTTGACAAATCTCCGAAAGTGACATTCCCGTTCACCTATTCATCAAGCTCCACTTGTTGGGAAAATCAACACAGCGGAAGGGATAAAAGCAGTAATAAAAGAGTACACTCATGCACTCAGTGACACCAAGAATTTAACGTGGTTTGGCAACTTACCTACATCCACAGAAAAGAGCTTCACTAATAAATAGTGGCACACAAGAAAATATTACAGAGGAGGAGGATCATTCTCCACTCAACTCAACTCTCTTCTTTTCTCTCAGAGCTCTCTCGGCTCTCTCTCTTTTCTTTTCTCCTTGGGTGTATGGGACTCTCGCCAGAAGCCTCAATTTATAGATGCATTGCTTTACGTATGAATGCATTTATTTGCATTCAATGGACAGTTGAGAGCTGGGCGTTGGAGGTTGAGCAGCAAGCAGCCATTGTGCTTGCTTGGGCAGGGATTTCAACAAAAGCTACGTCAATTTGATAAATTTATTTATGTAAGATCCCTTTATGTTCTATCACTTCTCATTTGGAAATGTCTCACATTATCTACTTCAGGCCAACAATTATTAGAAATTGGTAAGGCATGCTTAGATCTTGACAAGACCTGGGTGGCTGGCCAAAACTTGCCCCAACAATATCATAAAGCTCTAGCCCAAGCCTCAAGAAAAAGAGCTCTCATGTTTTTTACCTGACTAAATTTGAAGCCAAGTGTTTCTGGGAGAAACCATTAATAATCCTTCTTGGCCTCGCTATTCACTACCATTCTTCATAGTTCCATTAAAAATAAAGGAAGAGCTCTTTTATTGACATGGATGGTTCATAGTCATTAGATTTAGACACATCACCTTTTATCCTTATTTTCTCAAACCTAGAAGTTAATAATATTTGGAGTTTAGAACTTTTTACCATTTTCGTTCCTTCGTGTGTAACTTTTAGTACGTCTGAAGCCTCCTTAACAATTTCTCACCTTGATATTCGTTTTAATTCCTCAGGTGAGACAACTAGAAAATGACATTTAATCCTACTATTCCAATTGCAATTAGCAAGGTCATCTCTAGACAACCTATCTATGGTTGTAGAGGATTTAGTCTAGCCCTTCTCAATACAATACCAAACAAGTTCATACAAAGATGTTCATCTAGCCATGAAAAGTATTGTTGGATAACAGTTTGAAGACTACAATCTATTATAAATAATCTAAAGATGCCTTGAAAATTAATGTAGCCAAGATTGAACTGACCTAAAAATAATTGTTGGAACATTGCAAGTGAGAGAATTGATCTTATAATCGGAAAATGATAATTAGCAAACTCTTTTACAACTATTTTAAAGCATTGTTTTAAATGGAATGTAGTTATTTGATAGCTAGAGATTAATCTTAATGAATGGCACGTGCATAATTAGTTATTTGTAAATAGTTGTAGAAGAGTCATAGAGATATCATTATGTGGTTGTAACCTTCTCTTATTTTTCCTTCAGTTGGGATAGATAAATGTGGACTATCCCCATTAGTTATTAGAGAAAATGATCATCTTACAACTATTTTACAATTATATATGACATGGTTGGTAGTTTTATAAAACTTTTTCATTTTTAATGAAATAGTATGATTGCATTGGTTGATTGTAAAATTGTTGTAAGAGAGTTAGAGGTGTATCACTACCATTGTTAGCATATTGGTTATTAACCAATAAAACCAAGGCCGACAATACAAGTATATATAGTGCATTACCTTAAGAGTTAGCATTTTGGACGAAAACTTCTTTTTATTTCCGGCGATGCAAATCGCCAGAAATGAGATATTATTTGTGAAAACATTCCAACATAAGGAGAAAAGGTAGTTGGAAAAGATTCTTTTTGTTGACTTTACCTATATGAGAAATGCTAGTATGTCGCCTCACTTTGACAGCTCATTTATTTTTAATTATTTTTTACTTAGTGATTAAAGAAGTGTTGTTTAGTATATTGGCATACTTTTTTTATTTTTTAAAAATATTTAAATATGTTAAAAAATATGAAAAGAAAAAGAGAAGAAAAAAATAAAAACACAAATTTGTGCTAAGCGGCATGCCCAGCTATCATTGCTTGGCAGCAGCCTAGCACTACACTTACCTATATATATTATTGTATATGAATGAAATTTGTTATTAACTTATGAAAAAGTGAAAAAATGATGAAAAGTGAAAAACAATTATATAAAACATTTAGTATAAATTCTGTCATATATATATTTGGTATGCAAAGTACGTAGTAGTACCCATAATTTTTATTGACTTTAGCATATTTATATTTATTTTTTATACCCATTGCCAGGAAACTTTAAGTCAATATAATCAGGAAGTATTCCATTAATTCGCAATGACCATATAATAATTATATACCATAACCAGTAACTTCAACAGTATAAGTTGTCTCTTATTCACAATCTCAATACCGTTTTATCAATAAGAAAGACATAACGAAAACATTTAACATTTAAAAAACACAAGGCTGATGTTAGTGCCCTTCGTCATCTCTTAAATACTTTGTTTTGATCTTCTCTAGCATGGCTAAAATAATTTTCATCTTAGTTCTTTGTTAGGCAACTCTGCACAACAATCTAAAGCCAATCCCATAATTGAAGATATGCACTCCTCCAAGGCAATAAAATATCTTTCGTTTCCCAACAAACTGGCATCAACAATATCCATCGTTGAAATGGGCAATGCTTCCTTTACCCAATGCTTCAAGCTCATTTCTCCTGCAAACATGTCATCTGTAGGTTGTTTTCTTGTAAAAGTCTCAATGAGTAGAATGCCATAACTATACACATCTCCTCTTGTAGAAACAACTCCTCCTAATCCATACTCTGTGCATAACATTATTACAACTTATTGTTAGAATTAACTTACTTCAATACTTGATAGTAGTGAAAAAAAAATCAAAGCAAAATTGATAAATTGTGTAGATGAATGTTCTATCATATGATAAGACTTAATTGTGTACAAGTAAAATAATGAATAAGAGAGTTTTAGTGGTAAATTAAAAAAATCACCGGGTGCCATATACCCCAAAGTAGCAAGAGCCATGGTTTGCATCATAGAATCCTCATCACCTAAGAGTTTGGCGATGCCAAAATTAGCAACATGTGCAACGATATCCACATCTAATAAGACGTTGCTTGGCATCAAATCACAATGAACAATAACTGCTGAGTAACCATAATGAAGGTATTCCAATGCTGATGCTACATCAATCATTATCTTCAGCCTTTGTAAGAAATTCAAACAACGATCATGAGAGTATAACCACTTCTCTAAGTTCTCATTTGGCATGTATTCCAATACAAGGGCCTTGAAGTCAATGTTGCTACAAACGCTAATGATTTTGACCAAATTGCGATGAGGAGCATTCCGTAATACCTCGCACTTTGCATCAAAACACTTAAGTGTCCTTCTACTCGCAAGTTTATAACTTTTACAGCAATATGCATCCCATCTAAAAGTGTTCCCTAGTATACTGATCCAAGACTCCCTTCACCAAGTAAGTTGTTTAAACTGAATCTTTCTGTTGCTAGTACAAGTTCTTGGTGAGAAATTCTTCTCCATGTAGGTAAATTGTATGAATCTGTCTGCTGTGGAAACTCAGGATTCTCTCTTTTACATATTTTATAGGCTAATGAAGAAACCACTACAAGCATCGCTAACCTAATTGTAGGTAATAAATACTTCAGTAGATGCGAGACTATGGCCTTTTTTCTGTGAGGAGAATCTTCTTTGCATGGAGGAACTTGTAATCGAGGAGCACCACAAAGCGCATCATTTGAGATAAACAAAGCAGACCAAAAGTGTACGAAGGGCCCTCCCATAGGAATTTTCCCCCTTAGATTATTGAAAGAGACATTTAGATACTTTAGGTGCAAAAGTGCTTCTAAGGAGTTGGGAATTCTTCCAAATAGATTGTTGTAGGAAAGATCTAAGGTCTCCAAGCTTAAGAGTGCACCAAAAGACTCTGGAATGGAACCTTCTAGTTGGTTGATTGCTAAAGAGAGATTAGTTAGGGATATGAGGCCACCAATTGTTATTGGGATATTCCCTGATAGTTGATTTCTTGATAGATTCAATATCTTTAGGACTTTCATATCTCCAATCTCTAGTGGAAGAATTCCAGTTAATGAATTGGATGATAGGTCAACCTCCAAGAGATTTGTAAGGCTCCAAAAGCTCAAATGAATCGTGGAAGTTAATTGGTTGAAGCCTAAGTAGAGCAATCTTAGGGAAGTTAGATTGCTTATGCATGTTGGAATATGTCCAAAAAACTTATTGCTATCTGAAGACAATATATACAAGCTCTTTAGATGACAAAGATTAGATGGGATATGACCCTCTAGTTTATCAGCTCCGAGGGACAAACCTTGTAACATGCGCAATCTTCCTAATGTAGTTGGAATAGGTCCTTTCAATTCGTTGTTGGATAGTTCCAAAGCAATCAAACTACTTAGATTGCCAATCTCTGCCGGAATGCTTCCCTTAATATGGCAAGAAGCTAGGGTAAAGTCCTTGATGAGTTTGAGAAAGGTTACGAACGGAATTGGGAAGGAAGCTATGAAGGGGATTTGATGAAAAAGATATTTTTCTAAGATTTTTGCAATGCGATAAGTAAAAGAAAGGACTCAATTCTTGACTTCCCATGGTCAAATTATTAAATTCCAGGTTGATCCCCTCGAGATGCCTTAAATTACCAAGTACTGCTTCTGGAATTATGCCCGACAATGAGTTATGACCCAACTCTAGGTGAGTAAGTTGTGAAGCATTGGAGATGGAGTTGGGAATTCTTCCTCTCAATTTATTTTCTGCAAGACTTATTTGTTTGAACTTTGGAAGGAAGAGGCCCATATCTGATGGAAGATGGCCTGAAAATTTGTTATGCAACATTGAAATAGTTCGTATAGTTGAGACATTGAAGATCTCGAATGGAATTGGGCCAACAAAACCATTGAGTCCGGTGCTAATAATCTCTAGATTCTGGAGGTTACCAATTTCACTTGGTATTGAACCTGTCAAAATATGAATTTATATGTACTTCTATTAGAACAAAAAGAAGAAATGAAAGTAGTGGTTTTAATAATGTTGCATACACAAGTTAGCAGTAAGGAAACCAAGACCTCAAATACCATGTAGGTGGCATATTTACTGATTGAGTTACCGCGTACTACTTTGTTATGTGGGCCATGGAGGTATTATTAGTTGTAGTGAATTGTGTGTGACCGTCATGCAAAGTCTCAACAAGTTCCCTCCTACTCAGAGCATTTGTGAGCGTTATATTTTCTTGGTGTACCTAAACCACCCTAATTACCTATAATACTTGAATTCTTTCCCATATATGCCACCTACATGTTCGAAAAAATCTTTGGTGCTTTTTTTTCCCCAATCACATTCTTTCATTGATACACATTGCAACACTCTCCAAGAGAGTTCTTGCTCTACTCTTGTAATTCTCTTATGCGCATTCCAACAGAAATAAACACAGCCCACACCTCTCTCCAAACAGACGAACAACACACACTTCTCTCCCAATCAACACAATTAATCATTTTAACACACTATCCTAGTTAGACAAGCCCTGTAAAAGCCCTTTCCCAATCAACCCACTCGACCTGTCCAACCCACCACTAATCCAAGCCCAGATATGCAATTCACTGCACTCCACCACTTGGCCCTGAAGTCATGGTCATCTCTATGCCTCTTAACCAAAAACCAGTACCACTTGAATTGACCACCTTTCTTGAAATCCACCCACTGCAACATTACCTCTGAAAGACCTCCACTATCCATTGTTCCCCTTTTCCACCCATCACTATCGTAATGAAGCACACCACTCTCTAGCAGCCGACCCTCCCTAGGTAAGCCACCTCTCCCAACTTCTCTGCACAATAGAAACCCCTCCAACAGTCGAGCTTTGCATTCTCTATAGCAAAGGAACAACATGCCTTGTCAAAATCCTCCCCAACCTCCGTCTCCAAAACAGATCTTTCCCCTAGCCCAAACCCACTCCTACATTCCAAACAAAACTCAAATCCCTTCCACCATAGTTCTGATAATAATTTTGACTTTTGTTTCAATGTGCAGAAGGAATCACTTCAACATGGGAAGTCTCTTCCAGAAAGGGCTTTACAAAAGTTATGTCAATTTGATGAATTTATTTATGTAAGATCCCTTTATGCTCTATCGCTTCTCATTAGGTAATATCTGTCATTATCTACTTCAGGCCAACAATTATTAGGAATTGGTCAGGAGTGCTTAGATTTTGACAAGGCCTAGGTGGCTGGCTAAAACTTGCCCCAACCACATCATAAAGCTGTAGCCCAAGCCTCAAGAAAAGGAACTCGCATGTTTTTTACCTGACTAAATTTGAAGCCAAGTGTTTTTGGGAGAAACGTCCATTAATAATCATTCTTAGCCTCACTATTCACGACCGTTCTTCATAGTTCAATTAAAAATAAAGGAAGAGCTATTTTCTTGACATGGATGGTTCATAGTCACATTTTGTAGAGGTACAAATTACAAGAGATGTATGAAAAGCAATGTAATTACCGTCCTCGTTAGAAGAATAATCTGAGTCATTAGATTTAGACACATCACTTTTATCCTTATTTCCTCAAACCTAGAAGTTAACTGTTGGAGTTTAGAACTTTTTACCATTTTCGTTCCTTTGTTTGTAGCTTTTAGTACGTCTGAAGCCTCCTTAACAATCTCTCACCTTGACATTCGTTTTAATTCCTCAGGTGAGACAACTATGAAAATGGCATTTAATCGGCCTACTATTCCAATTGCAATTAGCAAGGTCCTAGGATTTAGTCTAGCCCTTCTCAATACAATACCAAAGAAGTTCATCCAAAGAAGTTCATCTAGCCATGAAAGGTGTTGTTTGATAACAATTTGAAGACTAGCTAGAATCTATATTATAAATAATCTAAAGATTTCTTGAGAATTAATGTAGCCAAGATTGAATTGACCTAAAAATCGAAACACTGCAAGTGAGAGAATTGATCTTATAATGGGAAAATGATAATTAGCAGACTCTTTTACAACTATTTTAAAACATTATTTTGAATGGAATGTAGTTATTTGATAGAGATTATTCTTAATGAATGGCAATAGTGCATAATTAGTTATTTGTAAAATAGTTGTAGAAGAGTTATAGAGATATCATTATGTGGTTGTAACCTTCTCTTCGATCTTACAACTATTTTACAATTATATATGAAATGGTTGGTAGTTTTATAAAACTTTTTCATTTTTATAGAAATGTTATGATTGCAATATAATTGGTTGATTATTGTAACATAGTTGTAAGAGAGTTGGAGATGTATCACTACCATTGCTAGCAAATTGGTTATTCACTAATAAAACCAAGGCCGACAATACAAGTATAGTGCATGGAAACTTTTTTTTAGTTCTGGCCATATATTATTTCTGGTGACTTGACCTATATATATTATTGTATATGAATGAAATTAGTTATTAACTTATGAAAAAGTGAAAAAATGATGAAAAGTGAAAAACAATTATATAAAACATTTAGCATAAATTCAGTCATATATATATTTGGTATGCTAAGTACGTAGCAGTACCCATACTTTTTTATTGACTTCAGCATATTTATATTTATTTTTTATACCCATAGCCTGGAAACTTTAGTGTATTCCATTAATTCTCAATGACCATATAATATTTATTATATACCATAAACAGTAAGTTCAACAGTACAAGTTCATGTCTCTTCTTCGCAATCTCAATACTGTTTTATCATTAAAAAAGACATAATGAAAACATTTAAACAAACACAAGGTTGATGTCAGTGCCTTCAACAATATCTCTTAAAGACTTTGTTTTGATCTTCTTCAGCGTGGCTAAAACAATTTTCATGTTAGTTCTTTGTTCAGGCAACTCTGCACAACAATCTAAAGCCAATCCCATAATTGAAGATATGCACTCCTCCAAGGCAATAGAATATCTTTCATTTCCCAACAAACTGGCATCAACAATATCCATCGTTGAAATGGGCAATGCTTCCTTTACCCAATGCTTCAAGCTCATTTCTCCTGCAAACATGTCATCTGTAGGTTTTTTTCTTGTAAAAGTCTCAATGAGTAGAATGCCATAACTATACACATCTCCTCTTGTAGAAACAAATCCTCCTAATCCATACTCTGTGCATAACATTATTACAACTTATTGTTAGAACTTACTTCAATACTTGATAGTAGTGAAAAAAAAAAATCAAAGCAAAATTGATAAATTGTGTAGATGAATGTTCTATCATATGATAAGACTTAATTGTGTACAAGTAAAATAATGAATAAGAGAGTTTTAGTGGTAAATTAAAAAAATCACCTGGTGCCATATACCCGAAAGTAGCAAGAGTCATGGTCTGCATCATAGAATCCTCATCACCTAAGAGTTTGGCGATGCCAAAATCAGCAACATGTGCAACCATATCCACATCTAATAAGACATTGCTTGGCTTCAAGTCACAATGAACAATAACTGCTGAGTAACCATAATGAAGGTATTCCAATGCTGATGCGACATCAATCATTATCTTCAGCCTTTGTAAGAAATTCAAACAACGATCAGGAGAGTATAACCACTTCTCTAAGTTCTCATTTGGCATGTATTCCAATACAAGGGCCTTGAAGTCGATGTTGCTACAAACGCTAATTATTTTGACCAAATTGCGATGACGAGCATTTCGTAATATCTCGCACTCTGCATCAAAACACCTAAGTGCCCCTTCTACTCGCAAGTTTATAACTTTTACAGCAATATTCATCCCATCTGAAAGTGTTCCCTTGTATACTGATCCAAGACTCCCTTCACCAAGTAAGTTGTTTAAACTAGATCTTTCTGTTGCTAGCACAAGTTCTTGGTGAGAAATTCTTCTCCATGTAGGTAAATTGTATGAATCTGTCTGCTGTGGAAACTCAGGATTCTCTCTTTTACATAATTTATAAGCTAATGAAGAAACCACTACAAGCATCGCTAATCCAATTGCTGGTAATAAATACTTTAGTAGATACGATGCTATGGCCTTTTTTTTGCGAGGAGAACCTTCGTCGCATGGAGGAACTTGTAATCGAGGAGCACCACAAAGCGCATCATTTGAGATAAACAAAGCAGACCAGAAGTGTACAAATGGACCTCCCGTAGGAATTTTCCCTCGTAGATTATTGAAAGAGACATTTAGATACTTTAGGTGCAAAAGTGCTTCAAAGGAGTTGGGAATTCTTCCAGAGAAATTGTTGCAGGAAAGATCTAAGGTCTCCAAGCTTAAGAGTGCACCAAAAGACTCTGGAATTGAACCTTCTAGTTGGTTGACTGCTAAAGAGAGATTAGTTAGGGATATGAGGCCACCAATTGTTATTGGGATATTCCCTGATAGTTGATTTCTTGATAGATTCAATATCCTTAGGACTTTCATATCTCCAATCTCTAGTGGAAGAATGCCAGTTAATGAATTAGATGACAGGTCAACCACCAAGAGATTTGTAAGGCTCCAAAAGCTCAAAGGAATTGTGGAAGTTAATTGGTTGAAACCTAAGTAGAGAGATCTTAGGGAAGTTAGATTGCTTATGCATGTTGGAATATGTCCATAAAGCTTATTGCTATCTAGAGACAAGACATACAAGCTCTTTAGATGAGAAAGATCAGACGGGATATGACCCTCTAGTTTATTAGCTCCAAGGGACAAAGCTTGTAACATGCGCAATCTTCCTAATGTAGTTGGAATAGGTCCTTTCAATTCGTTGTTGGATAGTTCCAAAGTAATCAAACTACTTAGATTCCCAAGCTCTGCCGGAATGCTTCCCTTAATATGGCAATAAGATAGGTAAACTCCTTGAAGAGAGAGAGAAAGGTTACCAACAGAATTGGGAAGGAAGCTATAAAGCGGATTTGATGAAAAAGATATTTGTCTAAGATTTTTGCAATTCGCTAAGTAAAGGATCAAAAGACTCAATTCTTGACTTCCCATGGTCAAATTATTAAATTCCAGGTTGAGCCACTCGAGGAACCTTAAATTACCAATTGCTTCGGGAATTATGCCCGACAATGAGTTACGACTCAAGTCTAGGCGAGTGAGTTGTGAAGCATTGGAGATGGAATTGGGAATTCTTCCGCTCAATTTAGTTTCTGGAAGACCGAGTATTTTGAGCTTTGGAAGGAAGAGGCCCATATCTGATGGAAGATGGCCTGAAAATTTGTTAAACCCCATTGAAATAGTTTGTATCATTGAGATATTGAAGATCTCGAGTGGAATTGGGCCAACAAAACCATTTTCTGAGGTGGTAAAAAACTCGAGATTCTGGAGATTACCAATTTCACTTGGTAATGGACCTGTCAAAATATGAAATTATATGTACATCTATTAGAACAAAAAGAAGAAAAGAAAAGTAGTGATTTTAATAATTAAACATACACAAGTTAGTAGTAAGAAAACCAAGACCTCAAAGACCATGTAGATGGCAGAGTGCTTACTGATTGAGTTACCGCTTACTATTTTGTTATGTGGGCCATGGAGGTGTTATTAGTTGTAGTGAATGATTTGTCACTGTGATGCATAATCTCAACAAGTTCCCTTCTATTCAAAGCATTTGTGAGCATTATATTTTTCTTGATGTACTTAAAGAACCCTAATTACCTATAATACTTGAATTATTTCCATATAAATCCTACCCGTGCTGAAGAGGTGAGTAATATTGTTCGCAAAAATCTTTGGTGCTTTTTTTTCTTGCCTAATCGATCGTGTTCTTTCATTGATACACATTGCAACACTCTCCAAGAGAGTTCTTGCCCTACTCTTGTAATTCTCTGACGTACATTCCAACAGAAATAAACACAGCCCACACCTCTCTCCAAACAGACCAACAACCCCCACTTCTCTCCCGATCAACACAATTAATCATTTTAACACACTAACCTACTTAGACAAGCCTTGTAAAAGCCCTTTCCCAATCCACCCACTTGACTTATCCAACCCACCAATAATCCAAGCCCTAATAAGGAAAATTCGCTGCACTCCACAACTTGGCCCTGAAGTCATGGCCACCTCATGCCCCTGAACTCAAAACCAACACCACTTGAATCGACCTCCTTTCCTCAAATCCACCAACTGCCACCTTACCACTGAAACACCTTCACTATCCATTGTCGCCTTCTCCACCCACCTCTTCCAACTACTCGGCACAACAGAAACCCCTCCAACAGTCGAGCTTTGCATTCTCTATAACAATTGAACAACATGTCTTGACAAAATCCTCCCCCATTTCCGTCTCCTAATCAGATCTTTCCAAACCCACTCCTACCTTCCAAACAAACTCAAATCCCTTTCACTATAGTTCTAATAATAACTTTGGCTCTTGTTTCAATGTCCATAAGGAATCACTTCAACATGGGAAGTCTCCTTCAAAAATGGCTTTACAAATGGCTACGGGCACTTCATACTACAAGGTTCAAAACCCCCTCAAACCCACAAGCTGCTTTAATTTGATGAATTTATTTTTGTAAGATCCTTTTATGTTTCTATAACTTATCATTAGATAATATTTCTTGTTATCTACTTCTGGCCAACAATTATTAGGAATTGGCCAAGAGTGCTTAGATTTTGACAGGGACTTGGGTGACCACTCCTTAGATTTTGACAAGGCCAAACTCCGAATAGATCTACCTCTCATGGCCTCCAACATTATTAGATGTATGCTATATAATATATATATTGGAAATATACTTAATTACTTCTAACTATAATTAATAATTCCACAACTACGTTCCAGTTATAGCTTGTACTCATAAACGATCGATTAACTAAATTTATACCTTTGTTATAATTTATTGCAAGCATCTTGGAGTATATCATTATAGCTATCAACTTAGTAATTTCTATTGTAGCAAATTGAAACTATCAGGACATATATCTTCTTAATTTATATATGATATATTATCCAATTGGTTTTTATTCATGAACAACTTAAGAAGAAAAAATTAAAAAATACGAAAAAAAAAAAACAATGAAGTGATGAAAGGGTGGTAAAAAGGTTGGTTAACTAGCTATAACCATGACCGGCCTCAAACCTCCAAAAGGATGAAAACATGTAATGGAAGAAGTGAATCAAACAGAATCAATTTAAGCCGGTGAACTCAAATTAGTGGAACGATAACTTGAATTTTTCCTGGCCAGAATTATTTTTTATTTTATTTTATGTGGAGACAAATGACAACTTACCGTAAAAAATCCAGAAAACTTATAGGCACGCCAAATTAAAGAATATTATAGACAACTATAGGAAATACTTTTTTCATTGTTAATTGATTTTTTCCCATCCTCCACAATTTTTCGGAATATTAGACTCACTAAAATCTTCTTGTTTCCACGTGGTTGACAACGAATTTGTGCCTAATTAATAAGATACTGTCATAGAACATATTTACTAAAACAATGGTACACGTATTCATATTATATATATATATATATATATATATAATTGACTGAAACAAAACTAATCATACCTTCAAAGTTGTTCTGGCTAAGATATAACGTTGTAAGCCTGGATAAATTCCCTATTTCCGGAGATATCCTTCCATTGAAATTATTCACGGAAAGGGATAAAGCTTGTAACTGTTTACACTTGTACAAAGTGGACGGAAGTTGACCATGAAAATGATTCCTACTCAAAGAGATAACTTGTAAGTTAGGAAGATGATCAAAGAGGTACATTGGTAGTGTAGCAACCAACATGTTATCGGTTAGATAAATGTATTGCAACGAAGACATGTTGACCAAGATGGATGGCATCGGACCCGTAAGTTTGTTTCCGCTGAGAATAATTTTCTGCAAGCCAAATATGTTGAATATAGAGGAAGGTATGGATCCTGAAAGTTGGTTATATGCAAGTGAAAATTCTTGCAACGAAGTTATGTTAGATAGAGATGGTGGAATCGTACCTCCGAATTTGTTACGAGATAGATCCAAAAATTGAAGTTTTGTTAGCAACCCAATCCAAGATGGAATTTCTCCACCCAATTCATTGTATCGAAAGTTTAAGGATTCCAACCGATAAAGACGCGACAACTCAGTTGGCAATGAGCCATGAAAACTGTTGTTGCTTATGCTTAGGCTAACAAGGAACGAAAGGTTCCCGATGTGCGGGGGAATGGTACCAACAAGGCCCATGTAGGAAAGGTTTAAAGCTTTGACTCGGAGATGTTTAGAACCACAAGTGACACCGACCCAATTGCAAACAGAAGTAGAGGTGGACCAGTTGTTTGTAAAAACATGATGCGGATCATAAGAAACATGATCTTTCAAAGCAAGAAGAGCAGATTGATCTGTGCTAATGTTGAGAATTGTAGCATTAGCAAAGACGTTAAACATGCAAGACTGTACCAAAAACAACGTACTAAAGTGGAGGATGAGGGAATAAGCTGCTCGCGGGTTGGCCATGACTTTGTAAGTGGATTGAGGTACTCGATTTGTGTTGCAGTACTTGTACTCAAACGAAGAACGAGTGAGGCTGATATTTATAGAGGTTGTGGGGTCCGAAATTTAGATTAGGAGAGAAGAGAGTTTTGTTTTATTTTTTGGCAAACACGAAAGAAAGGAGAAGAGAAAATCTATTTTGAAGCGGGTTTGATATCCCAACACACACCGGTGTTAAAGCTAAAGGAAGCAAATTCTCGTGCTCTTGAAAGGCCACCAGACTAGACGTAACAGAAGCATCCTTGCATGTGATGAGCTGTACAGAATCATTCATTTATTGTTATTCTGTTATTTCAATCACTTATACTATAAATAGTAACTGTACATAACAACAAAACGTACATAAAAAAAAACCAAGAAGAATTCTTCACGTTCTCTGCATTCTGCTACATTGCTGTCCTCTGCATTAGCTCAAGGCAGCAACTGCTTCTCTTATTTTTGTGATTGTATCATTCTTAATATGGTACCAGAGCAATGACAGAAAACACTGAATCATCCAAGCACTCCAAAAATGAGAATAACCCTCATCATCCCGCTAGCCCTTATTACATTCAACCGGGAGAAGGCGCATCATCTCCTTTGGTTCCTGACTTACTCACCACCGAGAACTACGTCACCTGGGCAAGAACCATGCGTCGAGCTCTCAACATCAAAAATAAGCTTGGATTCATTGATGGTACAATCACCAAACCCACACTTATTTCTGATCCTCTTTTTTCACCATGGGAGCGCTGCAATGACATGCTCATAGCATGGATTCAGCACTCGGTTAGCTCAGAACATTGTTCGAGCATTGCGCATGCAGACACTGCAGAGAGTGTTTGGTGCGATCTTCGAGAGCGATTCTCTATCCAAAACGCTCCTCGAATCTTCCAAATTACCAAATCAATTTCTTCATCAACACAGGCAAATGATTCTGTCAGTCAATATTACAACAAACTCAAAGTTTTTTGGGATGAACTGGAGATTTACGAGCCTATGCCTACCTGCAACTGTGGAGCCATCAAAACCATGCTGGGATATAACCATCGCAACAAGGTGATGCAATTTCTTGTTGGACTTGATGATTCTTATGACTCAGTCCGTGCTCAAATCTTACTCCATGAACCACTCCCAGCTCTCAACCGAGTTCTCTCTCTCGTTCAACAAGAAGAACGACGACGCCAACTTCATTCAGTACCTTCACCACTAGCCATGGTGGCCAAGGGACCCGATCCTCGCAACACCAATCGTCGAGATCGCCTTTTTTGCACACACTGCAACGTACCAGGCCACTCTCTGGAACGTTGCTTCAAAGCAAATCCGAACTTACCCGTATGCACACACTGTCGCATACCTGGTCACACCAAGGACAAATGCTACAGATTGCATGGATTCCCTCCCGGCCACAAGTCTAGTTCCAAAATTAAATCCTCAGCTAATCAATCTTCCATTGCGCAGGAGGAAATTCTCAATGGTCCACCTATTACTCGAGAGCAGTATAATCATCTCCTTGCCTTACTCCATCATCCTTGTGGTGATGCTCCCATCTCTACTCCAAACACGCCTGCTGCAAATACCGCCCATACCACTTCACCTCCTGTCTCTGGTAATTTTCATTCCACTGTCATGCACACACACAACTCACCTACATCTTGGATTATTGACACGGGTGCCACAGATCATATGATCTGTAGCCCCGAATTCTTCACTCATAACATTGCTTCTATTTCCCGCATCATCAAGCTTCCCAATGGCTCTACCACTACTGCTACACAAATTGGTGATGTGCAACTATCACCTCACTTAATCCTTCGCCGTGTTCTATATGTACCTGATTTTTCTTTCCATTTAATTTCTGCCAAATCCTTAACACATCACTCTAATTGTTGTCTGTTATTTTTCTCAAATTCTTGCTATATTCAGAACCTTTCATTATGGATGACGATTGGAGTGGGGACGGTGCATGATGGCTTATATCACCTACAACTGTCCAGACCAAAACCAGAAACTCTGCAGCGTCATTTTCATTCATTATTTCCTTCCATTTCAGTCAATCACACTACTACTTTCAAGTTGGATAAATTTGCATTATGGCATTATAGACTTGGACATAGCTCCATGGTTCAATATATATTGCATGATGATCATTCCTGTTCTAATTCTTCGGATCAATCCAAATTCATTTGTGATATATGCCCTCTTGCAAAACAACACAGGTTACCATTTCCATATGCTGAATCCAAAGCCACCAAAGCGTTTGATGTTATTTCAATGGACATTTGGGGACCTAACCAGACACCTTCATACAATGGTGCTAAATACTTTCTCACTATTGTAGACCAATTCACAAGGTGCACCTGGCTTTATCTACTGCAAGCAAAATCTGAAGCCCGGACCTCCATTTTAAATTTTTTCTTTCTCATCGAAACTCAGTTCAGCACCAAAATCAAAACCATTCGATCCGATAATGGCATTGAATTTCAAATGCCTGCTTTCTATAATTCCAAAGGAGTTGTCCATCAAACCACTTGCATCGCTACACCTCAACAAAATGCACTTGCCGAACGCAAACACCAGCATATACTTAACGTAGCTCGAGCTCTCAAATTTCAGTCTGGATTATCTCTTCCATATTGGTCTGATTTTGTCACTACTGCAGTATATTTAATCAATCGGACACCTACCCCCACACTCAACTACAAATCCCCATTTGAACTCCTTTATCAAACCAAGCCTTCCTACTCCCACTTGAAAATCTTCGGCTGCCTCTGCTTTGCCTCCATGCTTTCACATGCTCGACGCAAATTTGAACCCCGAGCTCGAAAATGCGTTTTTCTTGGCTATCCATACGGAGTCAAAGGCTACAAACTACTGGACATCACCACTCAGCAAATATTTATCTCCCGAGATGTCACTTTCCATGAAGAAATATTTCCCTTCAAACAACCAAACAAACCTACACCTGACTTATCCACCATCATCCAGCCACCATCTCTCTCACCTCCAATTTTCGACCATCACTTACACACTCAACATATTGACACCTCTCATGATGCAACACCATCACCTCATCCCGATCCCACCACCCATACAGATACCTCAAACTCACCATCCACTTATGACTCTACTAATCAGCCAACACCTTTGCCCGCCCACAATTTAAATGATCATACCACCACCACGACACCTACCTCAAACCATAATGAACCCACCCAAGTCCTTCGAAAATCTACAAGACAAAGAAAGGCCCCTGCCTTCCTCCGTGAGTACCATTGTCAACAAGTCTCTGCCACTGGTCCTCACCAATCAGCATCCACAATGACAGCTTCTGGATCCTCCTCTCCCTCAGGTATACATATCTCTTTTCCCATTTCCACTGTTTTATCTTATGCATCCTTGTCTCCTCAATTTCGGGCATTCACCACGTCAGTTTCCATTCACACTGAACCAACATCATATACTCAAGCCATTCAACAGCCAATCTGGCGCGAGGCCATGGATCAAGAACTTGCTGCACTCGAGCTTAATAGGACTTGGACCATCGTGGATTTACCTCCCGGCAAGAGACCAATTGCATGCAAATGGATTTACAAGTTAAAATTCAAAGCTGATGGTTCGGTTGAAAGAGCTAAGGCTCGGTTGGTTGCTAAAGGATTTACTCAACGCGAAGGTATCGACTTTCACGACACTTTTTCACCAGTTGCTAAAATTGTTTCCATTCGTTGTCTCTTAGCCATTGCTGCCATCAAAGGATGGGAACTACAACAACTCGATGTCAATAATGCCTTCCTGTATGGCGAGCTAGATGAGGAAATTTACATGAAGCCACCACCCGGTCATTTTGCAGCCAAAACTCATCAAGTTTGCAGATTACAAAAAAGCTTATACGGACTTCGACAGGCCTCCCGCCAATGGAATACCAAGCTGGTTTCATCTCTAGCTGAGTTCGGTTTTATCCAATCCAAGGCTGATTATAGCCTTTTCACCAAACACACTCCAACCTCATTCATCGCACTACTCGTGTATGTCGATGATATTATCCTCATGAGCTCAGACAACAGTGCTTGCAATGCTGTTAAACAGTTCTTGGAGACCAAATTCCGCATCAAAACTCTCGGTGCATTGAGGTATTTCCTTGGCATGGAAATAGGTCGAACGCATGCTGGAATCCAAATATGCCAGCGCAAGTACGCATTAGATATTATTGCTGAAACTGGCCTTTTAGCAGCCAAGCCATCTCCATTACCAATGGAACCGAACATCAAACTTAGAAGGGATGAAGGTGACATATTTCATGACCCAGCACTTTATAGAAAATTGGTTGGAAAATTACTTTATTTGACTCACACGCGACCTGACTTGAGTTATAGCGTAAATTTGTTAAGTCAGTTTATGGACAACCCGAGAGTGCCACATTATAATGCCGTTATTAAAATTCTCAAGTACATCAAGGGAACTCCAGGGCAAGGTATTTTTTTTTCTGCAAATTCAGCCATGGAACTAGTCGCTTATTCAGACGCCAATTGGGCAAATTGCCCCGACACTCGGCGATCCACCACAGGATTTTGTGTCTTCATCGGCCATTCTCTGGTTTCATGGAAATCAAAAAAACAGAACACCATTTCACGATCGTCCGCTGAATCCGAATACAAAGGTATGGCGGCTGTCGTTTGTGAGCTTACTTGGATTCGCTACCTCCTTACAGATTTACGCATCACCATTGAAGCACCTGCTACTCTGCACTGTGACAACCTCGCTGCCATGCATATTGCGGCAAACCCAGTATTCCACGAGCGCACAAAGCACATTGAACTAGACTGCCATCTAGTTCGTGACAAGATTGCAGCGGGACAAGTCAAAACTGTGCATGTTTTTTCCTCTGCCCAGTTAGCAGACTTGCTAACCAAGCCCTTGCACTCACCAGTTTTTACTCGACTGCTGCTCAAGATGGGAGTCATCAATGTGTACTCTCCATCTTGCGGGGGGGTGTTAAAACTAAAGGAAGCAAATTCTCGTGCTCTTGAAAGGCCACCAGACTAGACGTAACAGAAGCATCCTTGCATGTGATGAGCTGTACAGAATCATTCATTTATTGTTATTCTGTTATT